>NC_133133.1:156300822-156575822 GCF_048418815.1 Hemitrygon akajei | reverse complement strand
GGACCCAGGGAAGCTCGTCCACCCAGTTAGGTCCTCTCAGGCGGGCCATGAGAGCCGACTTCAAGTGACGGTGGAAGCGTTCCACCAGTCTGTTCGACTGTGGGTGGTAGGCAGTTGTGTGGTGTAGCTGCGTTCCCAGCAGGCTGGTCACAGCCGACCACAGGCTAGAGGTGAACTGGGTGCCTCTGTCGGAGGTAATGTGGGCCGGTACCCCGAAGCGTGCTACCCAGGTTGCGATCAGTGCTCGGGCGCAGGAATCGGCAGATGTATCGGTGAGCGGGACCGCCTCTGGCCACCTCGTGAACCGGTCTACTATAGTTAGGAGGTACCGCACTCCTCGGGACACTGGTAGGGGGCCCACGATATCCACATGAATGTGGTCGAACCTCCGGTGGGTGGGTTCGAACTGCTGCGGCGGGGCTTTAGTGTGCCGCTGCACCTTGGCTGTTTGGCATTGCGCGCACGTTCTGGCCCATTCACTGACCTGCTTGTGAAGTCCGTGCCATGCAATCTTGTTGGAGACCAGCCGGACGGTTGTCCTGATAGATGGGTGCGCCAAACCGTGTATGGAGTCGAAAACTCGCCGCCTCCAGGCTGCCAGGACGATGGGGCGAGGTTGGCCGGTAGCCACGTCGCACAGGAGGGTCCTCTCACCTGGGCCTACAAGAAAGTCCTGCAGCTGCAAACCCGAGACTGCGGTCCTGTAGCTGGGCATCTCGTTGTCTGCCTGTTGTGCCTCCGCCAGTGCTGCATAGTCCACCCCCAGGGACAGGGCCTGGACAGCTGGTCTGGAGAGTGCGTCCGCCACGACGTTGTCCTTTCCCGAGACATGCTGGATGTCCGTTGTGTACTCGGAGATGTAGGACAGATGTCGCTGCTGGCGAGCCGACCAGGGATTGGCCACCTTCGTGAACGTGAAGGTCAATGGTTTGTGGTCCGTGAACGCGGTGAACGGCCTGCCTTCTAAGAAGTACCTGAAATGCCGGATTGCCAGATACAGTGCCAACAGCTCCCGGTCGAAAGCACTGTACTTGAGTTTGGGTGGTCATAGGTGCTTGCTGAAGAACGCCAGGGGTTGCCAGCGCCCCTCAATGAGCTGCTCCAGCACCCCACCGACTGCTGTGTCGGATGCGTCCACTGTGAGGGCAGTCGGAACGTCCGTTCTGGGGTGCACCAGCATCGCGGCATCTGCCAAGGCTTCCTTGGCTTTAACGAAAACGGCCGTGGCCTCCTCGTCCCAAGTAATGTCCTTGCCTTTACCCGACATCAGGGTGTACAAAGGGCTGCTGAGGGGAGGAAACGGTGGTAGAAGTTCACCATACCAACGAACTCCTGCAGGCCTTTGACCGTGTTGGGCCGGGCAAAGTGACGGATCGTGTCTACCTTGGCAGGCAGAGGTGTTGCCCCGTCTTTGGTAATCCTGTGGCCCAGGACGTCAATGGTATCGAGACCGAACTGGCACTTGGCCGGGTTGATCATGAGGCTGAAATCACGCAGACGGGAGTAGAGCTGGCGGAGGTGGGACAGATGCTCCTGACGACAACTGCTGGCTATAAGGATGTCATCCAAATAGATGAATGCAAAGTCCAGGTCGCGTCCCACCGCATCCATTAGCCGCTGGAACGTCTGTGCAGCATTCTTCAGGCCGAACGGCATTCGGAGGAACTCGAACAGGCCGAACGGGGTGATAAGTGCTGTTCTGGGGATGTCTTCAGGGTGCACCGGGATTTGATGGTATCCCCGGACGAGGTCTACTTTGGAAAAGATTCTTGCCCCGTGCAGGTTTGCTGCAAAGTCCTGTATGTGCAACACGGGGTAGCGGTCTGGAGTGGTAGCCTCGTTCAGTCTGCGGTAGTCGCCGCATGGTCTCCAACCCCCGGCTGCTTTGGGCACCATGTGCAGGGGGGAGGCCCATGGGCTGTCGGACCTCCGTAAGATCCCCAATTCCTCCATCCTCTTGAACTCCTCCTTCGCCAGGCGGAGCTTTTCTGGGGGGAGCCTTCGTGTGCGGGCGTGGAGGGTTGGTCCCTGGGTCGGAATGTGGTGCTGTACCCCGTGTCTGGGCATGGCTGCCGTGAACTGCAGTGCCAGAATTGATGGAAAGTCCGCCAGGATTCTGGTGAATTCGTTGTCCGACAGTGTGATGGACTCCAGGTGTAGGGCCGGCAACTTGGCTTCACCCAGGGAGAACGTCTGGAAAGTCTCGGCATGTACCAGTCTTTTCCCTTGCAAGTCGACCAGCAGGCTGTGAGCTCGCAAGAAGTCCGCCCCCAGGAGTGGTTGGGCCACCGCGGCCAGTGTGAAGTCCCACGTGAACCAGCTGGCGCCGAACTGCAGCTGCACTGTGTGGGTGCCGTAGGTCCGTATCGTGCTGCCATTTGCGGCCCTCAGGGTGGGTACTGGCTTCCTGTTGTGGGTGTCATACCCCGTCGGGGGCAAGACGCTGATCTTCGCTCTGGTGTCGACCAAGAAGCGGCGTCCCGACTGTTTGTCCCAGACGTACAAGAGGCTGTCCTGGTGGCCAGCCGCCATAGTCATTAGCGGCAGCTGGCCCTTGCAGGGTGGGCGACAACGGCGGGCTTTTGTGCCCCACCGCTGGTGGTAGAAACACCACTGTTCACTGGCCTCCTCACTCCTGCCTTTGTGTTGTGTGCGCCCCCCTGCCGGGCCTGGTCTGGTCTGCTGTTGGGCGTGTGGCCTGGTAATCTGACCGACGGATGCCATGCTCTCCCTCTTGGCTTTCCACAGCACGTCTGCCCGGGCCGCCACCTTCCAGGGGTCGCTGAAATCTGCGTCGGCCAGCAGCAGATGTATGTCCTCGGGCAGCTGCTCTAGGAACGCCTGCTCAAACATGAGGCAGGGCTTGTGTCCGTCAGCCAGGGACAGCATCTCGTTCATCAATGCTGACGGCAGTCTGTCTCCCAAACCATCCAGCTGAAGCAGGTGGGCACCTCGCTCACGCCGTGAGAGGCCAAAGGTCCCAATGAGCAGCGCTTTGAATGCTTCATATTTGCCTTCTTCCGGGGGCGACTGTATGAAATCCGCAACCTGGGCGGCCGTCTCCTGGCCAAGGGCGTTCACCGCGTGGTAGTAATGTGTGGAATCAGAGGATATCTGCCGAATCTGGAACTGGGCTTCTGCTTGGCTAAACCACACGCGTGGTCGCAGTGTCCAGAAAGTCGGCAGTTTCAGCGAAACTGCGTGAACAGATGAAGAGTCGGTCATCTTTGGTCCAAATCCCGTTTGGACCGTCGGGGTCACCAATGTATCGATGTGCTACACACAGCGCTGAAATAACGACACGCAGTCGGTAAGTCGTTTCGAGACTAGTTTATTCAAACTTCGCGACGCTGGCATTTAAATCCCTAGCGCCCGCCCTCTCCGGGCGGAAAAGACGTCAGAGGTGCATTACCAAAGTCTCTTCCCGTGCACTGGCTATTTGTGAGCCAGTTCGCCTGCGCAGAAAGTGGGTCACCACAGTATCACTTTACAGTGTCAGTGACCCCGGTTAATTTCCCATCACTGCCTTCAGGAATTTGTGTGCTTTCTGTGACTGTATAGATTTCCTCTGGGTGCCCTGGTTTCCCCCCACATTCCAAAATCATATGGGTTAATAAGTAAGTTGGTCACGTGAGAGTAGATGGAGCTCGTCAGCCTGGGAAGGCAGTCCATCTAAGAGAGGGAAATCTCTGATTTAAAACCTCCGCTGCCTTGCGGCCATACCCGCTCATGGGAAAGGCTTCGGGAGTAAACCCTGAGGACAAATCCGGAGCTGGAGTCCCTAAGGCAGTCCGATGTTGCCTTCAACCTCGTTCTGGCATCTGCTGCGACGACACCGGTGCCAAGCTGTATCGACCCTTGCCCTTCCCTTGGACAACGTTGGTGGTGTGGAGAGGGGAGACTTGCTGCTTGGGCAACTGCCGATCTTCCGTACAACCTTGCCCAGACCTGCGCCCTTTCCAGGCGCAGATCCATGGTCTCACAAGACTAAAGGATGCCATCACATATGAGTGTAATTGGGAGCTGGCTAATTGGGCTGGAAGGATCTGTTACCATGCTGTATCACTAAATAAATTTTTTAAAAATTAAAAAGAAGATATTCAAAATTGATTTTAATTTATGTTAAGTGTACAGTATATATATGGAAGAGTAAAGAATTTCACTTACTGAACATGACAACAATAACAGGTAATTTAAGAACTAACATAAAGATTGAGAAAAACATATGTATCATGCAAATACTTTGAAATTAAAAGACTGGGACTGATATAAAGAAAAGCAAACAAGGACACAACAAAAGCTACGAACTGCAAAAATAAACTGAAAATGGATTTCCAGTATCTGCAGATTCTTTTGTGTTTATGAAAGTAACTTGCCAAGATTAACACAAATATTATACCAATAGTTAAGAAAGGGTAGTCAAAGGTAATAATGTACCTTTAAAAACAGATGGGAGTAATATGACAAATGAAAATAAGGAAATAGCAGATTTGCTGAATTGCTTTGTCTTTAAAGCTCAGGATGACCATGGCATGCTTGACATTTCAGACAAACTAATAATGAGTTAAGGGCTGGAACTTATTAAAGATAATAATGAGCAAGAAAACATTATTTCAAATAATAACAGCACTCCCGACTGACAAATCGCCAAGACTGGAAATTACAGATGCTTCAGTCATAATCTTTCAATTTACTTTTCATTCAGGAATCGTTTTTTTTTAGAGTGGAAAATTGCAGATGTGAATATTTATTTAGAAAAAATAAGCGAAGGAGGAATAACCCAGGAAATGAAATGACAGCTAGACTTATTCTGTCATAGACAGGTTACATGAGTTATAGAATCATTGAATAATTACAACATGGCAAAAGGCTATTCTGACTGTCAAGTTGGTACGAATTCCATGCAAAACGAATCCAGCTAGAAAACCCAGTAAATTCTTATTTTCTCCAAGTATTATCTTGATCCTTTTTGAAACCAATAATGAAATCTGCTTCTAAAAATTGTATTCCGGACTGTAACTATTTGCACAAAAATAACTCCTTGTGTCACTTTTGATTCTTTTGAAACTCACCCGAATTTTGTGTCTCTTTATTGTAGATCCTTCCCAACAATGGGAATACTTTCTCCTTCTTTGTTTATACTCACAGGAAACATAAATACCTCTGACAGTGTTCCTAGAGTAATCTATTTACGACTGAGATGAGGAGAAATGATTTTGGAACACTCTGCCCTGGACAACTGTGTGAGTTATATTATAAATACAAACATGTCTGCAGATGCAGGAAATGCAAAGAGAGAGAGAGAGAGACACACACACACACACACACACACACACACACACACACACACACACACACACACACACACACACACACACACACACACACACACACACACACACACACACACACACACACACACACACACACACCTACCTACCTACCTACAGGGACTCAGCCGGTCAGGCAGCATCTATGGAAATGAATGAACAGTCAATGCCTTGGGCTGAGACCCTCTTCAGGACTACTGTTTTGTTCATTCCAAATAGAAGTCAATCGATTATTACTTGTCATTAAAGGTCATGGGGATAGTGCTGGAAAATGACATTGTCATAGAAGATCAGTCGTGATCCTAATGCTTGGCGAAGTAGGCTCCAATGGTCACACAATCTGCTCCTGCTACTATTTATTCTGTAGATCAGCCATATTGGTGTTTAATGCCGGAACAGATTTGAGAGTTCAGTCATTTATACCTGTCCCCATGAGGAAGAGAAAATTCGGCATTGAAGTATATGTCCATTTAAAAGGTGGATATAATTCACCAGTATTGTAAAATTTCTGTTGCTGTTAGTTTCTTTATGTATGGTCATAAAGTTATTATGCACCTTAATGAGATGTTCTTTTGCAAGAATGTTATTTAAAATAATTATTATGAGTTTTACTAAGCAGGACATCACACTGCCTCTTATCCTCACCTACCACCCCATCCAACGCATCATCCCTCACAACTTCCGCCATCTTCAATGGGATCCTATCACCAAAGACATCATTCACTGCCTCCCCCCACCACCACTCTAGGCTTTCTGCAAGGATCACTCCCTCTGTCATTCTACTGTCCTTTCATCCCTCCGTACTAATCTCTTTCCTGGCACATACCCCTGCAAGCGAAAGAAATACTACACCAGCCCATTCACCTCCATTCAGAGCTCCAAACAGTCCTTCCAGGTAAGGCAACACTTCACCTGTGAACCTATTGGGGTTTTCTGTTGTGACTGGTGCTCCTGATGTGGACTCCACTACATTCGTGAGACCCAGCATAAATTGGGGAACAGTTTTGTTGAGTACCACCACTCCATCTGCTAAGAGAGGAATTTCCTGGTGCATGCCAACAAATACACTCAAAAACTTCTATAGTTGTACCGTGGAGAGCATTCTGACAGGCTGCATCACTGTCTGGTATGGAGGAGTTACTGCACAGGACTGAAAGAAGCTGCAGAAGGTTGTAAATTTAGTCAGCTCCATCTTGGGTACTAGCCTAAAAAGTACCCAGGATATCTTTAGGGAGCAGTGTCTCAGAAAGGCAGCTTTCATTATTAAGGACCTCCAGCGCCCAGGGCATGCCCTTTTGGGTACAGAAGCCTGAAGGCACACACTTAGCGATTCAGGAACAGCTTCTTCCCCTCTGCCATCCGATTCCTGAGTAGACTTTGAATCTTTGGACACTACCTCACTTTTTTTAATATACACTATTTTTGTTTTTGCTCATTTTTAAGTAATCTATTCGATATATGTAAATGATTTACTTGTTTATTTATTATTATGTTTTATTTTATTTATTGTTTTTTTCTTCTCTCTCTTCTAGATTATGTATTTCATTGAACTGCTGCTGCTAAGTTAATAAATTTCACATCACATGCCGGTGATAATAAACCTGATTCTGATTCTATCCCCATTCTCATTCCGACATGTCAGTTCATTTCCTCCTCTTCTGCCGTGATGAAACCACTGTCAGGGTAGAGGAGCAACACCTCATATTCCATCTTGGTGGCCTCTAAGCTGATAGCATGAATATCAATTTCTCCTTCTGGTAAAATTTTTCCCTCCTCTCCTCCTTTCTCTCCTCTTCTATTCCCCACTATGGCCTCTTACCTCTTCTCCTCACCTGTCTATCACTTCCTGGAAACGCTCCTTCTTCCCTTTCTCTCATGGCCCACTCTGCTCTCCTATCAGTTCCTTCTTGTCCAGCCCTTTTCCTTTCCAATCCACTTGGCATCACCTATCACCTTCTAGTTTGTCTTCCTTGTTTTTCCACCACCTTTGTATTCTGGCATCTAACCCCTTCCTTTCAAGTCCTGGTGAAGGATATTGGCCTAAAACATTGATTGCTTGTCCATTTCCTTAGATGCTGCTTGACCTGCTGAGTTCCTCCAGTGTTTTGTGTTGCACTGTCCGTCAGACCTGCTACAATGTGAATTGCTTTGAGTAAGACTCACAGAGGCTCGTGTAAGCTCCTGATCAGAATCCTACATCACCACCACCTTCACGCCGCCCATAAGATGTTAAAATGGTGGAGGAAAATTGTAGGAGGATAAATACCTTGAAGTGGAAGAAAAAAAAATGAGTGAAAACTTTGCAGCCTTTAGCTAAACCTAAAGTGGCAATTATTTGGAGGGAGAAACAATACTGGGGCATTTACCTCCAACCTGAGAATGAATGGACTGTGTTTCCTTGGAGAAGGGACTGCCGGCATTGTTCCCAGTGGGAAAGATCAACATCAGGGAGCATCGGGAAAACAGTGGCTGATTTTCTCTCATTTGTTCATTCTTAACCTGTCCCATTCCTTGTAGTAGATGGAAATGTAGTCGTCCACATCACCCTCCTGCATAAACACTGAGAGTGCAGCCTTGACAAGGCTGTCCAAATGGTTATCAAAGAAATACCGCTTAATGTAGAAAAAGTAAGAAGTGAAAACAAGAATAGGACACTAAAATAAAGTGATGTTGCACCAGTGATTTATTGGGAGTAAGGAGCAAAATGTAGGAAATAAGAGTTCATTCTCGGATTGGCAGGATTGTCAAGTAATGTTCCCCTGGGATATTAACTGGCTCCACAGTTTCTCACCATATGTATTAATAGGAGACAGAAACAGTAATGCTCTTGCTGTCATGCAGATTAACATATTTCCACTTGCATTTAGGTTAATCAATTCACTCGTTCACTTACAATTTTAAATCAGAATTCTACCTCATATTCTCTCCCTGCATCACACAGTGTTGAAAAAATATTGTTGTCGAGCTACTTTCACAAAGTGTAATATGCTTACTGTATCTCTCTCACCCAAAGCTTGATACTTTTACTTTCGCTGACCTCATGATTTGTAGAAACATTCAAACACTTTTGGAACAGGAACTGTAAGTATTACAGGCTCTTGCTCTGTCATGGTAGGACTATAATGAAGCAGTAAGGATCATTGACAGGCCCTAGCATTCATGAATGTTTATTATTTCACTTTTTTAACTGCACTTGCTTGTGTGCCTGCATTATACTTGTTAGGGAGTATTCTGGAGTTGTATGAATATAGCAGATATTAATTCAAACAAGAATCAGTCTTTGGTTCTTAATGTAATTTGTAAATTGCAAGCAGTAATTTGAAGTTAAAAGTACAGACTAACAGACTGAGAGATATGGTTTGCAAGATGGTGATAATGATATGTTTACATATGCAACAGCCAAACGGTGAGCCAATGGATTGTGCAAATTGGCCTGTATCATTCCAGGCAACATCAGGTCAGTTATTTGCACCATTGTGACTCGAGTTCAAGCTGACAGACCTGGCTGATTTTGTCACTTGGTATATCAAACATGGTCACCTAGTATAGGCTATCATTACTTTTTTTATGTACTCAGAGACAGCCCCGACAACACAAGTCTGATAATAATCCACACTATTGTTCCTTTTACCAAAATGCATTATCATACATTTCCCTACACTGTGTTCCATCTGCTACCTTTTTGCCCATTCTTCCAGTTTAAGTCCTGCTGCAATCGCATTGCTTCCTCAGCACTACCTACCCCTCCAGCTATCTTTGTATCATCCACAAACTTTGCCACAAAGCCATCAATTCCATTATCCAACTCATTGACAAACAATGTGAAAAGTAGCTAAATAATACTGACCCCTGAGGAGCACCACTAGTCACTGGCAGGCAACCAGAAATGCCCCCTATATTCCCATTTGCTGCCTTAGCCATTCCTCTACCCACGCCAGTATCTTTCCTGTAACGGTACATAAGTACTGATGTCTTCCTGCTTCCCTTATGGTTTCTGATTACTGCAAAGCATTCACTCTGACTGCAGATTGGATGTTTTATTGAATTCCTAATTCCACATTTGTAATTCTTTACCATCTCATGGAAATTAAGATAAAATTTAACTCTAACTTTAGCATTTCCTTACTAAAGAAAACAGCATTTGTCTTCCTCAGTTTGAAAATATTTGTAAACATAGTCAGTTTCAGAAACTACATCAGAAGGACATTATTTTGTGCAGTTGCATTTACACCATCAACATCAATTTCCATTATGTTATTTGGTCTAAAATGCAGTTCCCATGTGCTCTACCCACATACATCAGCTCAAAACCAAGAGCTATTTTCTTCTGATACCTGTCCTAATAAAATTGATGGTGCCACCGAATATCGTGCCATTTCAATATCTATTTGACCACAGCATCAGACTTGTTAAACTAATCACCAGGCATTTCTTAAATACATTTCCTGTGGCACTGGACTCGTCCTATTGCACACAGTCCCACAGTTGTTCTGCTGGCTGTACTCTAAATGCTCCATACTTCCATGCCAGTCCTTGTCCAAAGTATTCCTTAGGGGTTTCTCAAGACACATGTTTCCCCTCTTCTTGAGCTAGCTGCTCTCTTCTGTACCCATACATGTTGGCACTCACTCAATTCCATTGCTGATGTTGGATCTAATATAGTCGTGTTCACTTATGCTGTTGGCTCCCAATCAAATCTTCTTGCTTGACTAAAAGTCCATTTTTCTCTTCATGTAAAGTTCATTTCATAAACACTTATTAAAAACATCTTTTTCTTACTCTATATGTTTTTCTTACTCTATATGTTACTCTATACTCTATTACTCTATATGTTACTCTATATGTTCTTACTTTGTGTTATCTATACTACCAGAAATATAATGAATTGCCAAGAAGCATGGGAGCTACTGTAACATGTACTCATTCTCTCTAACTACCCAAACAAACTTATTACAACATGCAATATGATATTCATTGCTTTATGTTCTGCAATCTCACAGGAAGATTAGAAGCCTTCCTGAAAGCTGTTTTGTGAACAGTTCTCAAAGATGAACACACTTTCTTTTCTTGTGACATCATCAATAGCCAATCAACTTCAGTACATTGACGTTACAAGTATTTCCCACATGGTTCGAATAAACCTGCAGCCAAGTTTGCCCATTCTGAATGTGGACACTTGGCTCCTTTCCAGTTGAGACAAGCCATTCACCTAGCCATAAATGGTTGTGTTTACGCATAGGAATGTTTTAGCCGGAGACCAGTCTAAATGATGTAAAAATGAAAGCTAACAATTTAAAAAGAACTGAAGTGCATGATCATACAAAATGATGTGACGGGGTTAGTAGTTCATAATTTTCCACATACGTGAATTTCCCTGATACCATCTGCACTGCCAACAGCAATACCCAGTAGAGGTAAGGTGCCTTTCCACAGGAAGGAAGGGGGAAAAAAATATTCTATGCACCTTTCAAAATCAATATTCATTTGGATTCACAAAAATAAAACACTTTTTTTTATTGGAACATGAAATGTTGCAGAAAGGGAATGAAAGCAAAGTAATGTGGTACCACCCCTGCTTTCGTTTCAAACTCATAAAAATGCAGTTGCTCATTAAATCAGCTCTGAAAGCTCTAGTGTTGCAATCTGAGCCTAAATTTACCCCTGAGCATTTACCCTTCTGAAGGTAAACTTGTATTCATCAATAATCAGACATTGCTATCAAATGTCCTAATTCCAGAAAAAATCAACTTCCGAACATGATATAGGGTAGAATGTATTGTCTGTGGTGTGCATGTGTTGTAGTCAGAAGGCATAGTAATACGATTGTGTGTATCTTCTCCTTCTAATACAGTTCTTTGGGATTGATGATGACTTACTCCAGTTATGTTGGTTCTGAAGGGACCGTTGTAGCTAATGAGGGATCTGCAGACTCCTCCAGAAAAGGGACAAGTAGTGAATGAAAGAGTGGGTGAGTGTTTCTTTTTTTGGGGGGAGGGGATGAGGTGGCCAGCGTTTAATCAGAAACTCCCAGTGCGAGATCTCAGTGTTCTCAAAACAATCCCAAATGCACTTTTCCTCCCTGAGCGACCCTCAGGAGTCAGTAGGAATGTTGGAGGAAAATTTGGGCACATCCTGGAATCTCTTCCTCTGTCTATGTTGTAAAACATGTGACAGAGTTTGGAATAGGAAAGAACTGACACAGCCTGCCCAATACACAGTATCAGAATCAGGTTTAATATCACCGGCATATCAATAGGTACATTTAATGTCAGAGAAATGTATACAATATACATCCTAAAATTCTTCACAAACATCCATGAGAACAGAGGAGAGCCCCAAAGAATGAATGACAGTTAAATATTAGAACCCCAAAGCTCCCCGAGCTCCCCACTCCCACCAACAAAATAGCATGGGCACAGAACACAGAAGTTCTGAGTCAAAGAACAGTAGTGAATCAAGTCAAGAGGTTACAAGTTGCTGGGATGCAAGAACAAGTGGGAGAGATAAGTGCACAAACCAGGGTGTTAACTGCATAAGGAACAGACTGAATTTATAATGACTGTCTATATCTGTGAAAAGTGTTTGCATGCATTTTCTTCATGAATGGAAAACAACGGTGTCCTTTTACATACAGTAAATGTACAATTAGGTCATGTCATCAGAGAATACAATGTCATCATCATGTTCGTAAGTACCATGTTCAGGGAGTTCCTTGCTCTCTGAATTAAAATAAACACCGTTGCTTAAAGCTCTTGTGTCCTGTAACTGTTATTGTAAATTCATTTCAACTCTCGTCCAACAATATCCAAGCTTCACCTTAGGATGTATGATATTTCCCCTACTGTATCATCAAATGAAACTGACGCACATCCTTTCACTTCACTATTTATTTTGGCAAGGGAATCAATCATTAAACCCACAGTAAAAAGTCAGAGGACGGCAGTTCACCTGCTTCTTACTTTCATAACATAATAAAGAATCGCGGATGTGAAAATGAAAACTGCCCTTTCAATTTTGTGCGAGTTTTATATTATCTCAAGGGTATTCGTTTCAGGTTTGGCTCTTATTAATATTTTGTCAGCAAGCAGTGAAAACCACGTGAGCATATGACTGCAATTTGCTGGTCTAGGTGGAAAGAAAAGAATTCTGTTAACTTTTCCAAGGATATTTACCCCACCAGTTCTTGACCCTGGCACCTTTTCCACCACTGACTTCAGGTGGTCTATGTGCAAAAGCCCTGACATTAAGTGTGTGCACACATCAATGGTGCCAGGCACCTTCTAGAACCTTCTACACTTCAGTCTAGAAGGCAGAGTGCATGTTCGCATGTGAGGGCCCAAGTTTGTGAATCACTCCAGCCCAGGTTCAAGTATGACACGCAGATCTGAGTTCAAGTGACATATGTAGACCTAAGATTGGCACAGAAAGACTATTGTTGAAGGGTGTTCAGTTGCATTTATATAGGTATGAGTTAAGGTGTGCATTTAGTTAATCTCACTTCTCTCCTTGAATGTATTTTGAGTGAAAAGAGTGCTTGAATAAATGAAATTACTTCCCCTGGACCCATGTGAGCAGACAACACACTTGGTCATATCTAACTTGGCCAGAAACGCAACAACAGATGAAGATGTCCTCTCTCATGCCTATCAGGTTGTATTTTCCAGAAAGCTCCACCACATTGGTCTCTTTGTCCTCACCTTCCACCCACCCAGTTGTAACATTCAACAGATCATTCTTCACAAATTCTACCAGCTCCAACAAGGTTCCACTAACAGACACACATTCCTTCCTGCTTTAACATTTTGAAGTAATTCTTCCTTCATGATGTTCCTCCACTCTTTCCTCGCTACTAACCATTTCCTGTCTTGTGGCACCCTTCCTCTGCAGGCACAGGAAATGCAGAGACTGGCCTTCCACCTCTTACCTATCTGCAATTCAAGGATCCAAACAGTCTTTCCAGGTGAAGTGCTTCACCTGCACCTCTTTCAGTCTAGTGAGTGGCATCTGGTGATCACATTGTGGTCCCTTCTACAGTGGAGAAACGAAATGCAGAATTAGTGAGGAGCAACCTTGGACCATGCAGCAGAAGTATTCCTGTGCAGGCCCGGTGAACTGCTTTAAAGAGCAGTATCTGTCTTTAAAGAAAGGTACCGCCTAGTGGAGCAGTCATCGTGGGAGCCGTCATCATCGAAGTAGTCTGAGTCAGAGTAATAAGGCTTTGGCTCAACAAGGCTTTGGCAAGAACAGGCAGAGGCAAGGTAAGTGGGTAAGTTCATTCCTTACTTCTTATTTCCTTTTTTCTGAATTAACCCTTGAGAGTATCTGCAAAGCCAGTGTACTGTTCTGGGTGTCAGATGTGGGATTTCTGGGAGACTACCAGCCTCCCCGACGGACACATCTGCACCAGGTGCTTCGAGATGCAGCTCCTTAGAGACTGTGCTAGGGAATGGGAGCTGCCGCTCGATGACCTTCGGCTGGTTAAAAAAGTGAAGTGGTGATAGACAGGAGCCACACAGAGGTGGTCACCCCAAGGCTACAGGAGTCAGATAAATGGGTGACTGTCAGGAGAGGGAAGGGAAGTCAGATAGTGGTGAGCACCCCTGTGGCTGCCCCCCTCAACAATGAGTATTCCATTTTGAGTACTATTGGGGGGGACACATCTTACCTGGGGAAGCAACAGCAGCTGTGCCTCAGGCACTGAATCTGGCCCCGTGGCTGAGAAAGGCAGGAAAGAGGATGACAGCCATAATAGGAGACTCTATAGTTAGGGGTACAGATAGGCGATTCTGTGGATGCAAAAAGGAAGCACAGATGGTAGTTTGCCTCCCAGGTGCCAGGGTCCGCAATGTTTCTGAACACGTGCACAATATCCTGAAAAGAGAGGGTGAGCAGCCGGAAGTCATGGTACGTATTAGTGCCAACAACATAGGTAGAGAAAGGGAGGATGTCCAGAAAACTGAATACAAGGAGTTAGGAAGGAAGCTGAGATCAGGACCTCAAGGGTAGAAATCTCGGGATTGCTGCCTGTGCCATGCAACAGTGAGGGTAGGAATAGAATGAGGTAGCAAATAAATGCATGGCTAAAGTGGGCAGGGATTCTGATTTCCTGATAATTGGGACCTCTTCTGGGGCAGGTGTGACTTGTACAAAAGGGACGGGTTGCACTTGAATCCGAGGAGGACCAATATTCCTGTGGGCAGATTTACTAGAGCTGTCGGGAGTGGTTTAAACTAATATGGCAGGGGGATGGGAACAAGTATGATAGAGCTGAGGACGAGCCAGCAGGTTTACAAATAGATGATGTAATATGAATGTAAGGAAGGACAAGCCAATGACTGGGTACAACTACAGGCAGAGCAAAGAGTTAAGTTGTACTACAGGGACAAAATTCATAAGGGTGAAGGATGCTGGATTGAAGGTGCTGTATTTAAATGCACGAAGCATTTGGAATAAGGTGGACAAACTTGTGGCGCAATTAGAGATCAGTCAGTATGATGTTGTGGGCATCACTGAGTCGTGGTTGAAAGAAGGTCATAGTTGGGAGTTTAACATCATAGGAATGCATTGAATGGTAGGGCACTGAGTGGTGCTGTAGAACAAAGGGATCTGGGAATACAGGTGCTTAGTTCATTGAAAGTGGCATCACAGGTTGATAGGGTCATCAAGAAAGCTTTTGGCATGTTGGCCTTCGTAATTCAAAGTATTGAATACAGAAGATGGGATGTTGCGTTGAATTTGTATAAAACATTGGTGAGGCCTAATTTGGACTATTGTGTGCAGTTTTGGTCACCTACCTGCAGGAAAGATATAAATAAGGTTGAAAAAGTACAGAGAAAATTTACAAGGATGTTGCCGGGTCTGGAGGATCTGAGTTATATGGAAAGACTGAATAGGGTAGAACTTTATTCCTTGGAACGTAGAAGATTGAGAAGAAATTTGATAAAGATATACAAAATTATTTGGGCTATGGATAGGGTAAATGCAAGGAGGCATTTTCCACTGAGGTTGGGTGGGACTACAACCAGAGATCATGGGTGAGGGTGAAAGGTGAAAAGTTCAAAGGGAACATGAGGGAAGTTTCTTTACTCAGAGGGCTGTGAGAGTGTGGAACGAGCTGCCAGCACAAGTCGTGCATGCGAACTTGATTTCAATGTCTAAGCAAAGTTTGGGTGGTGCATCGATGGTAGGGGTATGGAGGTCTATGCAGGTCAATGGGAGTAGGCCATTTAAATGGTTCAACAGAGAACAGATGGACTGAATTGCCTGTTTCTATGCTGTACTTTTCTATGACTCTTTGCAAATTTTGGAACAATAAAAGCTTTCTCCTGAAGTATGGTCATTCATCCAGAATCATTTTGTGCCATTCTGCTGTTGACAGATAAACTGTAAACCTTTCCCACAAATTATTTGTGACTACGTTTTAATTTTAATTTATAGGGCTGTGAAATGATTAAAGAGACATGAATGGTCCTATATAAATGTAGGCTCCTCATTACAAGTAAGCGATTTTAATTTAATTCAGTATGTAACCTGAATTCATTTCATTTACATTAATCACCGACTTTCAAAATATGTTAGCTGAACTATGTCCTACAATCCTAAGAAATCATGATCCCTAACATCAGTACAACTGTCTGATATTAGTCACTTTCTTCTATCCTGATCATTGTGAGGGTGTTTTGTTACATTTAAGTTTATGCTTGTTTTCCAGATTGGAGATTTTTATTACAGAGGGGTTTGAATTTGTTATATTTTCATAACACTCAGAAGATGCAGTAAATCTTTTGAGAGAGCCAAAAAGAAACCATGCCTTAGCTTGAATTTATGACATTTTTAAAGCACATTTATTCAATCCTATATGTAATGTCAAACTCTTGAAATGATGGAGCTGTAAAATAACACCCTCAGATCTGGAGCAAAATCTCCATGGAATAGACATTTTCCCTTAATGAAGCACTCAGTAACATAATGCAATGTTGTTCTTTTTGTGTTGTTACCCTTTTCTAGTCTACCCGTTACCATAGAGATGAATAAATGGCTATCTATCTAATCCAGACCAAATTCAGACTCTTAACACTGCTCCTCCCTTCTCCAGATAAATAGGACCATACTTATATGATTTAACTTCTGGGTTTGATTTTAACCACAGACAAAACTTCAAGTTGAGCCAACTAAAACAAAGTTAGAGTTATGTCAGCACTTCAGATCAGCCAAGTTTAGATATTTATTCAGATACAGTAGATTCTGGGATTTCTTTTTCTCTAAAGTACAACTTCTTAAAGAAATTTCACAGCACTTGGCCAGTGCAAAAGTTTATCTCCTTGGCAAAGTCTAGTTGTTCATTAAGAAGAAATAATTTCCATTTATTTCGAACTTCCATTGATCCCAGTTTGATTAAGTTACTTTACAGCCAATGACGGTTTGAAATGTAGCCAGTTATGATGTACGTGAAAAAAAACAGGGACTGAAGCCAGATAACTAAAAGTACAAGTTCAATGTCTGAACATGCAGTGAATAACACCATATTTAGACTAGTGGTTTAGCATAAGCCCAGAGATCAAATCTGAAGTATTAATTTGCTCAAAGGTTTTTGTTTGCTTCCTTGCAATGAGCCTATTTAAAAGATGTCTCCTAATTAAACTGTCAGGAATGTGTAAATATATGTCGATATCTGCATATATACAGTTAGTTATAGTAATCAGAAGTGAAGGCTTGCAGGCAAGTTGATTTGTCAGTGAATTTGTCTGCTGTTATAAGTTGATATAAACCTAAGGTAGCAGATTCATGAAATTCTCTAAGGAAGTGAATAGCTTTACCATTTTATTTTGAGGCAGAGATTATCTTTAAAAATTATATTTTCTACATTTTAGTGTTTCTCTGCTACTGGTATCATCCTGGATAAGGGAGGGTGTCTCTCAGGTTTCCTAACTGTTCTGAAGCCAGCCGCTAAGACATGTATTAAAATAGAGCAAGAGTTCTTTCTTAGCTTTTCCCTCGTGTTTTGCAAAGAAATCCATCACTTTTATTCACTGTCTTTTGGTGGTGTCATTGCTGAGATCGGTAATTCATTGTCCTAATGTTTTCATGCTCAAATTCAGATCCCATCACTCCACGGTGCAGGGTAAGTTTCCAAAGTGTCATAGCATTGAATGGATCTGAAAATAAAGACTTAAAGCTGACATCAGTTCAACGCAGGTAATAAGCTGAAATATACCTTTAATTAGACCTCTCTCTGCCAACCCATAGCGTTCAAAGTAGATGATACAACATCCTATGCCATTCCAAATCCTGTAATCTACATCACCTGCAATCTTCTCCAGAAATCGAACACACCACTACACAAACTCCAAGAAGTCCTTCTCCCTCAATGAAGAGAATGCCTAGTTAATTGACAAAAGCTGTCACACCTGAGTTTTGCTCAAATGCTATTGGAGAATGAAACACCGTCACAATTTCTGCTATTTTGAATTGTTTACACCACATATTTTCAGCTTTGTTCAATGATAATTGGTCCCTCAAACACACTCAAGTTCAAGTTAAATTGTCATTCAACCTTACACGTGAACACGGACAAACGAAACAGCGTTATTCTCTGGCCAAAGTGCAAGCAGTCATACACAGCACAAGGCACATATAGCATATATAATTACAATAGCAGTATGCATACAATCACAATAAAAATAATAATAATGATAAATTCCTGAGTGTCATGTCCTAAGGATTTATGGTGCATGGGATGTGGTCTGCACGCAGCAGTCCGATCATCACCCACTAGTACAGAGTCCAACTTGTCTTCTGCCTAGCGAACACTGGAGGGCAGCACTGATGGGAGGGCCCAGCCCCTAACTTTTCATGGACACCTGCCACTCCACACTGCTTCTGATGTCTCCTTCCCTGGGCAGCTGCAACAGGTCACCCTGCGGCATGAAGGGCAGCCTGCGCACCAACCAAGGCCACACAGCTCCCCACCATCGGTCTTTCCAATGAACCAGTGAACCAGACTTGCAGTATTCTACATTACCAATGTCCAAAAGGGTCTTGTGATGACAAGAAAAATGGCCAAGACAATCATTTGCACGTTTGTTGGGCTGCACATCGTCTCTGATGCTTTCCTGTCGCAAGCGGCAACACGGTATGCAACAAGTCCAGTCCAACCATGAATGAGTAACTCACAAGAAGGGTAGACTTGCAGTTCTTGATGTTCTAAATATCTAGCAGAGCCTTGTGGTAGTAAAAATCACGTACAGTTTGAACAACTATATGTTTGTTAACAAAAACACACTCCGCCGTTATACTGGAAGGGAGATGGTGGTGGAGATGCATTATTCAAAATGTACAAATGAACACTTAAGTACTTGAATGCTTACCAAACATAATCCAGCTGTGCGAATATTAGGAAATTATGGATGTATTCCTCCACTGGGAAATATGGACTAACAATCTCTTGAAGCAAGTCATAAACAGGTTGAATTTATTAACTCCAAGGGACCACAAAGATATCTGCCACCATACTTTTCAATAAGCTTTTAATTAACAAAAGATATTAAATATGTCTAAGATTATAAGTAGTGTCAGTACCCATTTAATAGACCGAAGGTATATCGGACAGGTGCATTATCAATTTAAATCTACGCTTCTGATACTCAAATCACCATGGAGCTGTTCTTAAAAAAGACACAACTGCGAGTTTCTCTTATCTGGTGAGGAATGTTTTTACAGTTTTTAATCTTCTTGGCAGTGAAGTTTTGTTTTTCCTTGAACAGAATGCCCATTCTGTGGAATAATATGCTCTTTGAAGCATTAGTTCATATTCTGTAGAGGTACAAGATCTGACATCAATTTTGCTTGGATTTCTGCTTCGTAAAGCCGAGCATTCAAAGAAATGATACAAAGTCACAAGACATATAGTATCAGCAGGAGTGGCTGTGACCTTCTCACTTCCCTGATATGATGCAGCTTCCATCTGTGATTGTCTATCAAATGCCAAGTACGTTCCATTTATGTTAAGCATAATTCAGACAGTGGTGACAAGCAAAAGACTTAAATCAGACATTCTTCTTAAAGGGTGTTTACAAATGTCGAGTACTTTCAAGTTTTCTGTTGGTTCCTATCAGCATGCTGCTATATGTATGATCCCCTGCTTTTGTATAAGTCAGCCAATGCAAATGCATATTTTATATTAGAATTGATATAGGTACAGTACATTTTAACATTCTTGGGTTGTTTTCCTGCTTCATTCTCAAGTATATTGTGTGAAAATTTTGGAGTCAGTAATAAATCATGTAGGAATATGAAAAAGGTCCTTTAGGATTGTTATAGCCAGGGCTGATAGTGGGGATAAGCTCCCACCACCAATTAAATGTTCCAAGTGGCATGTGCCTCAAATAGCCTCTGACAGCCAAGTCCAGCTGCTGGCCTTCATGTGTGGCTTAGCTACTAAACCCAGCAGAACCATTAGTACTGACTGGAGAAGGAGCAAAAACGGGTTACTGACACCTTAGAACCAGTCACTTCAGTCAGATGGGGCTTATTAGCCACGGTTGGCAGCTCATCTAGGAGAAGGAAAACTCTGACCTCAAACCTCCATTGCTTTGCAGATGTATCCATTCATTGGGGAAGGCTTAGCGAGTGAACCCCAAGGAAAAATCCGGATCTGGAGTCCCTAAGGCAGTCACTGACTGGCAACTCCTGTGATGCCGCTGGCGCCAAACTGTATCAGTCTCTGCCTGTGTGGAAAGGGATAGCTTGCTGCACTGGCAACAGCTTGCTCTCCATAGCATACTCCCTGGCTTGGGTATCGTGGAAACAGATGGGACACAGTATCCATAGATCACCCTGACCAATGGTGGGTCCCAACAGGGAAAACACCTTAAAGCAGAAAGTAGTTAGAATGTTACCACAAGGAGCACTGAGATGAATGCAGTCAACAAATCAAGATAAGAGGTTGTGTTAAGAGTTACATGATGAACACCAGAAGACAGAAACACCAAACTAGACCGGCTGGGACAAACACTGCCTGAGCCTTCCTCATTGTTGGAATATAGCACTATTTTATTTCAAAGCTATTTCTAGAATTTGGGAAATGGGGTGTAAAGTTTAGTGGTAATGCTATTATTCTGAATCTTTATTTCTGCAGATTCTAAATCATTTTGTTCTTTAGACAACTTTTAAATCTGCCTCCACTGGATGTTTCATTTATTCTAAGTAGTCAAGGGAGTTTCAGGTCTTGCCTCATTGAAGGAATGAAAGTCCTGTCAGGAGAGCGAATGATAGTGGCTGTCTAATCAGATCTTAGTTACCCTTTACTTCTATGATACTTCCCAAACTTGTTGACTAAATTTAGGATAGAAAACACACTAGAAATTAGTAATGTTAACAGTGGTAACTGATCTGCTGAAACTGGAGAGGGTTCTAAGGAGGTTTACAAAAATGATTCCAGCATTAAACAGCTTGTCATATAAAGAGTGTTTGATGCCTCTGGGCCTGTATTCACTGGAATTCAGAAGAATGAGGGGTGACCTAATTGAAACCTATCGAATGTTGAAAGGCCTTGATAGAGTGGATGTTGAGAGAATGTTTCCTATGGTGAGAGTGTCAAAGACGGGAGGACATAGCCTCAAAATAGAGTGATGTCCTTTTAGATCGGAGATGAGGAGAAGTTTATTTTTAGCTAGGGAGTGGTAAATCTGTAGAATTCATTGCCACCATCAGTTGTGGAGGACAAGTCTTTACATTTAAGGCAGAAGTTAATAGACTCTTGATTGGTTAGGGCATGAAGGGATGCAAGGAGGAGGTAGGAGATTGGAGCTGAGAGGAAAAATTCATCAGCCATGATGAAATGGCTGAGTAGACTTGATGGGCTAAATGGCCTAATTCTGCTCCTATATCTTAAGGTCTTTTGGTGTTATGGTAACTAGATGCACTCTGATATTTTTTACCTGATGAAATACATCAAAGGCTACAGTTTACTTTGTATTTGCACCCAGGCAAAAGTGGCTTAAAAGATTAAGGAATTTTAGTATTCCCAGTCTCTCAGACTGGTGACTGAGGCCTACCAACTTTGTGACAAGCTTTTAAGACACACTTACAATAATATATGTTCCTAGTCATTTGTGTGAAAAAGCTTTTAGAATTGTTTTCATTGGAGTTTATAATCATCAAAACTTAGAAGAAAAAGAGGTGAATTTGTGATGTTGCTGGGCTCAACAAGATAAATACAAAGAGGACTGGAGAATCTCCTACTGGGAGGTATACATTTGAAATAAGTAGCTTGTCCATTAAAGATGAGGAAGAATTTCTTTTCTCACGTGGTTATGAATGTTTGGAATTTTTATTTCAGAGGTTGGTAGACACTGAGTAAAATTAGATTATTGACAAGAAAATAGAACTGAGGGGAAGATCAGATTGGGCATGACTTTTGAATGGCAAATAAGCTAGAGTGGCCATATGTCATAATCATGCTCTTAATTCTTATGTTTCTTACAAGGATCTACTTTATTCTTAATACTGTTGGACTGTAAATTCCAGAAATCTAGGTCAGCTACCAGGGAGTGATATTTCTGTCCAAGTAGGGATAGTGCATGACAGTGATATCTGATTTTACTGTGTTTATCCTTATTAGTGGTGACAGGTACAGGACTGGGAATGTGCAAAGTAGAAATGGGTAACATTGATTGTCATTTCCCAAACTGTAGCACTCTCTGGGAGAATGCAAGGCATCTCTTGACTCAGGAAACTTAGGAGAGATTGTGTAAAGGCTCTTTTAATTTTCAACATTGCGTAAAACCGTGGACATTTATCCAAATTAAATTATAGCTATTTCCATATTTCAGCAAGGCAATATGGTACAGCAGTCCTGAGGCAAGTTGGATTTTGCAAACCAGTTCTTCGGTGCCAGTCTCTAATATATATGGCAGATAAGAGTGGCAGCAGGGCAGATAAAGCACGTCTGTTCCACGTATTGATTCCGTTGGTGCACTGAATTCTCTTGTGAAGTTAACTGTTCAACATTCATTACAGGTCAGGTGGATTTCCCACACTGTAAAAAATTGCCAAGGACTTAACTTATGGGGGCCCACAAGAACTTTTAAAAAAGGAACCGAAAATGTATATTAAAATTAAAATGTATTATTGTTATTATAATCATTATATGTTAGAGATTTCGGTGATTTTGTGAAGTTTCACCTGTCCTTTAGGCTTCATTAACAATGGAAATATTTACACAAAAATCCTTTATTATCTTAATTAATGGTCTGTAACTATCTGCTGTTCTCCTGTACTTTCAACCTTTTCCTTGAATAATTGTTTAAAACTTTGGTAATTTTGCATGTTTATAAACGATCCAAAGTTTGCAGCATATTTCATGACTATACACTGAGGTCAGACTCCTCATTGGCTCTTATAATTGGAAATATATTTGAAGTAGATTGGGTCTGAAGTACTAAGGTCTGTTTTAACTTAGATTTGTATTTATTTTAATGTTAAATTATTTAGCTTATTAGTTCATTTAATAACCAGAGTTATTACTGTAATGCTTAGAGCTCATGATCATTTAGGCTATAAACAAATCACTGTGTGATCCCATACCTGATGCTATGTAGCGCATAATGGTGTTGTAGAGTCTCTCTCGCTCTCCGCTACACTTAATGGTGGGGTTGAGGTGGTACTAGTGTTCCCAGGCTTATTGACCTCAAGGTTGGTGACAATGGAAACATGCAGAGTGTGAGGGGTTTGTGGTATGGGGGGAGATGAGAGGCACTAATCTGAGGCCCAACAAGTCTTGTGATGATTATCAGCTGGGTAGCAAAACAATCAAGAGATGAGTCTGCATCTTGGCGGTGAGATAGTGGTCAGAGCCGGGGGGGTGGGGGGAGGTGTGTTTGTGGTTGGACAATTGAGGATTTAGGAAGCCAGAGGGGAGAGAGTGATCAGGAAATTGGGTATCGAGGCCATGGTATGGTGGAATTTGGAGGATCAGTTGATGCGGCTGGGATATTGAGCAGAAGTCAATGAGTAAAGTCAATCAGAAGATCTTGGATGGAATGATGTCAAGTATTGAGCTGAGGGTAGTGATCAACAATTGCAAGCTTATCAGATAAAGAGTCGACACTTGGGCTTGGAGGCGGAGGTGGCAGTGGGAAGGTCCCAGGCCTAGAGTGACAATCAGAAATACAGTAGTTATCAGGAATATGGAGTGGACTTTGTGAGGGTGATTTATATTCAGTGACAATAGAAATAGTTATAAACAAATAGGGATTCAGGAACCTAGAGGTCTGACACAAGAGATTTGGAAGAAATTCAGAGGTTTCAATAGAGTGTTTAACCCGAAGTTTTAATTCTGTTTGTCTCTTCACAAGCTCCTTGAGTATTTCCAGATCTTCTTGTTTTATTTCAGTTTTCCAGGATAAGTATGGACCTTGCGGGGGAGTATTAAAGTGGAGCAGAGCAAGTTACAAGAGCATTAGGCAGGAACTAGGGAGAGTTAATTGGGAACAGCTGTTTCTGGGCAAGTCCGCGTCTGACATGTGGAGGGTGTTTAAAGACCAACTGCACAGAGCACAGGTCAGGTACGTTCCAGTCAGCAGGAAGGACAAGGATGACAAGGTAAGAGAACCTTGGATGTTGAGAGAGGTGATGAATTTTATCAAGAAGAAAAAGGAAAATTATGTAAAGTTTAAGAAGCTAGAATTAAACGGAGCCCTTGAGGGTTACAAAGAAGCCAGAAAAGAACACAAGAAGGAAATTAAGAAAGCCCGGAGGGGTCATGAAAAGCTCTTGGCAAGTAGGTTAAAGAGAATCCCAAGGCATTCTATACATACATCAAGAGTAAGAAAGATAACTAAGGGAAGGGTGGAACCACTCTATGATAAAGGGAAGAAATGTTGCTTGGGTGTGAAGAGTGAGGTTATTAATGAGTAAATACATCAGTATTTATCAAGGAGAAGGGTGTGGAGGATAAGGATATCAGTGCCAAGCATATTGATATGCTAGGACATATTGAGGTAAAGGACGAGGTGGATAAAGAGCATTAAGGTGGATAAGTCTCCAGAGTCTAATGGGATATACCCCCAGGTTATTGAGTGAGGCAACAGAAGAAATTGCTGAGGCTTTGACAAATATCTTTGTGTCTGCTCTAGCCAAATCAAGTTCCTGAAGGACTGGCAATTAGCTAATTTTGTTCCATTATTCAAGAAGGGAACCAGGAATAATCCTGAACACTATAGACAGGAGAGTCTCACATCAGTGGCAGGGAAGTTACTGGAGACAATTCTTAGGGATAGGACTGACGAGCATTTGAAGAACCATGACCTAATTAGGGAGAGCCAGCATGGCTTTGTGCAGGGCAAGAAATATCTTACCATCTTGTTTGTGGGTTTTGACGAGGTGACAAAGGTGGTTGACAAAGTAGAGCTGTGGATGTTGTCTACGTGGATTTTAGTAAGGTGTTTAACAAGATCCTCATGGGAGGCTCATCCAGAAGATTACCATGCATGGGATCCATTGTGAGTTGGGCATTTGGATTCAGAACTGGCTTGACCATAGAAGACAGTCAGTAGTGGTCAAGGGGACTTATTCTAGCTGGAAGTCTGTGATTAATGGTATTCAGCAGGGATATGTGCTGGGAGCTCAGCTGAGTGTAATGTATGTTAATGGTCTGGATGCAAATGTATAATAGATGGGTGGGTTAGTAAGTTTGCAGATGATGAGAAGATTAGTGGTGTGGATTGTGTAGAACATTGGCAAAGAATACAACAGGATATAGTTCAGTTGCAGATGTGGATGGAGAAATGCAGATTGAGTTCCACCCAGCCAAAATTGAAGTGTTGCACCTAGGAAGGTCAAATGCAAAGGGACAAGACCCTTAACAGTGTTGATGAGCAGAGGGATCTTGGGGTCCAAGTTCATTGTTCCCTGAAAGTGGCTACATGGGTTGATAGGGTGGTTAAGGCGGCAAATGGCATGCTTGGCTTTATTAGTTGAGGCATTAAGTTCAAAAGTCAGGAAGTTATGTTAGACCACTATTAACTCTAGTTCAGCCACATCTAGAGTATTGTATACAGTTCTTGCAGCCCCTTTAAGGGAAGAATGTCAATGCTTTGCAGAGGGTGCAGAAGAGGTATATCACTATTTTGCCTGGATTACAGGGCGTGAGTTATAATGAGACAATGGACAGACTTGGGTAGTTTTCTCTGGAACAGTGGAGGCTAAGAGGAGATCTGATAGAGGTTAATAAGATTATGAGAGGCATATATCCAGAGTAGACAGACAAAATCTTTTTCCAAGTGGTGAAATGTCCGATACCAGAGGGCATGCATTGAAAGTGAAATGGGGTCATTTCAAAGAAAATGTAAGGGGCAAGTTTTTCACACAAAGAGCAGTGGGTGCCTGGAATGCACTCCCTGGGGTGGTGCTAGAGGCAGAAACATTAGATACTTTTAAGGGATGCTTAGATATGAAAATGAACGTGAGGTAAATGGAAGTGTATGGGCATTGTATAGGCAAACGAGATTAGCTTTGTTAACCATTTGATTACGAATTTAATTGGTTTGGCACAACTTTATGAACTGAAGGGCCTGCTCCTGTGCTGTACCGTCCTATGTTACAAGTGGTACAACAATCTAGGCCCAGAATTTCCCTGGAACAGTTCCCACTCTGCTGCTGTCACTGTAGCTTCAATAGAGCTGTGAACTGAGTGAAACTAATCCAACTGCGCTCTTGGGGTCACCAGCTAATGCTGTGCACTGCAGCTGTGCAAGCCCTTTGCATATTGTAGAGGAGGGATCAGTAGTATCCCTGCACATTCACCAACAACTTCAGCTCAACACTTTTTGAATGTCATGAACTTCTTTTGGTTATTAACCAACTATTGCCAAACCTGACCAAGCCAGACTATTGCCCAGGCAGAGCCACACTGCTCAATGGGTTGAGCAGATGAGGAATAACCCAGACTAGAAGCTTGAGCAACTTTTGCTGCCACCTCCACTTTTTTTTCTCACTTGCGACCTTTACTTCACCTAGTGTCTGCTCCCTCTCACCATCTGAATACCCAGGGTACTTAACCCATGACAGGGCTTTCAGCAGACAGCATGGAAAACCTTCAACAATTTGTAAATAAAAATACACAATGAAGTGTTTTAATGTATTGCTGATAAAGTACCATAATTACCAAGATAACCAAGAATCTCTTCAGGTTGTACTGTTCTGACGTAGTCACTATTCCAAACACAACAGTGATAGTAATTTGGCATAAATCTCATCAGAATGTTTAATTATACCTCAATACTTAGGGCTGCATCCTCAAAAGGTTTGCTTAGTATGGGTCAATAGGAATAATTTGTCTCTTTATGAGGACACATTAATAAATATGGGTCATAGCAAATAAAGACCAAAGAATGCAAAATAGAAACATGAAAAAGTAAACAAGTATTTAATTGGATTTGTGGCTGAGGTCACACTGTGTGTGTCCTAAGCATTACAGATATGTGGATACAGAGTTCTATTCTATGCAAGTCCTGAAATAACTGGTGACTGGCTCCACTCATTGTGTGTGACATGTCTCACAGGAATGGGTTATTTCACAGTGTACATTATGATCTTTTTTTTTCACACGGAGCTATTTTAAACTTGCAATCATTGTTCCATTTAATCAGGAGTTTTTCTGACTGAAGAGTTTCACAAGCAAGAACATTTTTGTTTTGTTTGAAATTTATCTCTCAACTCTGTTAATTAAACAGAGGCTCATAAGAAGATTAAGATATTCACCAGATATTAACAATTGAGCCAATGAGTTGAAATGCTGTGTATGAGGCCAATTAACTTCCTATGAATGTAATCCTGCTCTCACAGTTGTTAATGTGGAGGGTTTTTCTTAACAGTTGACTATTTCGGGGGCATCAACTCAAGGAGTTAAAGTCCGATTGTGCTTAACATTACAGTCCCTGGTGTTGCCATCCCATCGACAAGTCTGTCAACACTACTCATTGCTAGCATGTTCATTCGGGGCTTGGTTTGCAAGAAGCATTGATATAAACACTTCAGATGGGCTTCGGATTTATAGATAATTGGGCAGTTTTCCAGGGAAGGTGGGACCTGTTCCAGCTGGATGTTTTACATCTGAACTGGATGGGGTCAAATATTCTTGCAGGTAGGTTTGCTAGAGAGGCTCCAGTGGATTTAAACTAGATACAAGTGGGTAGGGGAACCAGAGTGTAGGAACAGATGTATGGGAGAAGGAAGAAAAAGAAGATAGCAAAGTTGTTCGCACTGTTAAAGATAAACTGAGAGGAAGAGGTGGAGAATTTCTTAAATGAATTTAATTTAATGCTAGGAGTATTGTAACAAAGGTGGATGAGCTTAGAGCTTGGATTGATACCTGGAAATATGATGTTGTAGCTATTAGTGAAACATGGTTACAGGAGGGGTGTGATGGGCAACTAAATATTCTTGGATTTTGTTGCTTCAGGTGTGATAGAATCGGCAGGACAAGAGGGGGAGGTGTTGCATTGCTTGTCAGAGAAAATATTACAGTGGTGCTCTGGCAGGATAGATTAGAGGGCTCGTCTAGGGAGACTATTTGGGTGGAATTGAGGAATGGGAAAGGTGTAGTGACACTTACAGGGGTGTATTATAGACCACCTAATGGGGAGCAAGAATTGGAGGAGCAAATTTGTAAGGAGATAGGAGATATTTGTAGTAAGCATAGGGTTGTGATTGTGGGAGATTTTAATTTTTCACACATGGACTGGAAAGCCCATACTGTAAAAGGGCTGGATTGTTTGAGTTTGTAAAATTTGGGCAGGATAGTTTTTTGCAGCAATACATAGAAGTACCAATTAGAGAAGGGGCAGTGTTAGATCTCCTGTTAAGGAATGAGATAGGTCAGGTGACAGAGGTATGTGTTGGGGAGCACTTCGGGTCCAGTGATCACAATGCCATTAGATTCAATATAATTATGGAGAAGGATAGGACTGGACCCAGGGTTGAGATTTTTGATTGGAGAAAGGCCAACTTTGAGGAGATGCGAAAGGATTTAGAAGGAGTGGATTGGGACAATTTGTTTTATGGGAAGGATGTAACAGAAAAATGGAGTTTATTTAAAGGTGAAAATTTAAGGGTACAGAATCTTTATGTTCCTGTCAGGTTGAAAGGAAAGGTTAGAATTTGAGAGAGCCATGGTTTTCAAGGGATAGTGGAAACTTGGTTCCGAAAAAGAGAGAGATCTACAATAAATATAGGCAGCATGGAGTAAATGAGGTGCTCGAGGAATATAAAGACTGTAAAAAGAATCTTAAGAAATTAGAAAAGCTAAAAGATACGAGGTTGCTTTGGCAAGTAAGGTGAAAATAAATCCGAAGGGTTTCTACAGTTATATTAATAGCAAAAGGATAGTGAGGGATAAAATTGGTCCCTTAGAGAATCAGAGTGGACAGCTATGTGTGGAGCCAAAAGAGATGGGGGAGATTTTGAACAATTTCTTTTCTTCGGTATTCACTAAGGAGAAGGATATTGAATTGTGTAAGGTAAGGGAAACAAGTAGGGAAGTTATGGAAACTATGACGATTAAAGAGGAGGAAGTACTGGCACTTTTAAGGAACATAAAAGTGGATAAATCTCCAGGTCCTGGCAGGATATTCCCTAGGACCTTGAGGGATGTTAGTGTAGAAATAAAAGGGGCTCTGACTGAAATATTTCAAATGTCAGAGAAGGGGATGGTGCCGGAGGATTAGCATCTTGCTTGGGTTGTTCCATAGTTTAACAAATGTTCTAAGAGTAAACCTAGCAATTATAAGCCTGTAAGTTTGACGTCAGTGGTGGGTAAATTAATGGAAAGTATTCTTAGAGATGGTATATATAATTATCTGGATAGACAGGGTCTGATTAGGAATGGTCAACATGGATTTGTGAGTGGAAGGTCATGTTTGACAAATCTTATTGAATTTTTTGAAGAGGTTACTAGGAAAGTTGATGAGGGTAAAGCAGCAGATGTTGTCTATATGGACTTCAGTAAGGCCTTTGACAAGGTTTCCACACGGAAGGTTAGTTAGGAAGGTTCAATCTTTGGGTATTAATATTGAAGTAGTAAAATGGATTCAACAGTGGCTGGATGGGAGATGCCAGAGAGTAGTGGTGGATAACTGTTTGTCAGGATGGAGGCCGGTGACTAGTGGTGTGCCTCAGGGATCTGTACTAGGTCCAATGTTGTTTGTCATATACATTAATGATCTGGATGATGGGGTGGTAAATTGGACTAGTAAGTATGCAGATGATACTAAGATAGGTGGTGTTGTGGATAATGAAATAGGTTTTCAAAGCTTGCAGAGAGATTTAGGCCCATTAGAAGAGTGGGCTGAAAGATAGCAGATGGAATTTAATGCTTATAAGTGTGAGGTGCTACATTTTGGTAGGAATAATCAAAATAGGACATACATGGTAAATAGTAGGGCATTGAAGAATGCAGTAGAACAGAGTGATCTAGGAATAATGGTGCATAGTTCCCTGAAGGTGGAATCTCATGTGGATAAGGTGGTGAAGAAAGCTTTTAGTATGTTGGCCTTTATAAATCAAAGCATTGAGTATAGGAGTTAGGATGTAACATTAAAATTGTACAAGGCATTGGTATGGCCAAATTTGGAGCATTGTGTACAGTTCTGGTCACCAAATTATAGGAAATATGTCAACAAAATAGATTTACTAGAATGTTACCTGGGTTTCAGCACCTAAGTTAGAGAAAGGTTGAGGAAGTTAGGTCTTTATTCTTTGTAGCATAGAAGGTTGAGGGGGGACTTGATAGAGGTATTTAAAATTATGAGTGGGATAGATAGAGTTGATGTGGACAGGCTTTTTCCATTAAGAGTAGGGGAGATTCGGACAAGAGAACATGAGTTGAGAGTTAGGGGGCAAGAGTTTAGGGGTAACACGAGGGGGAATTTTTTTACTCAGGAGGGTGGTAGCTGTGTGGAACAAGCTTCCAGTAGAAGTGGTAGAGGCAGGTTCGATATTGTCATTTAAAGTAAAATTTGATAGGTATATGGACAGGAAAGGAATTGAGGGTTATGGGCTGAGTGCAAGTAGGTGGGACTAGGTGAGAGTAAGCGTTCGGCACGGACTAGAAGGGCCGAGATGGCCTGTTTCCATGCTGTAATTGTTATATGGTTATAAACACATAACCAAGGGTGGACTATATGATCCTAACAATCTGCTCTGGAATTTGGTCAGATCAATGCTGAAGTACCAGTTTCTAACACAGACTTTCAATTACCTTATTATCCAAGAATCAATCTGCTTGAAATAAGCCAGTAAAATCTAAGAGAAAAAACAGTACTGTGACCTCCAAATAACAACAAAAGCTTGTTTTGAAAGATGTGGCTGGAAGAAGAGCAAATTTAGATCAGGTCTTCAAAGCTGCTTCGGAGAACTTGGTCAAGCCTCAAAAATGGGAGAACGAGGTGTCACCTTCCATTTGAACATTAGTCCCAAAGCCAACTAGTCTTTGAAGTTGAATGGGAACAGAAAAATGCAGCGCTGGAAGTGTCACAGGGGTGAAAGGGCACACAAACAGATCTTTCATCCATACAAGTCCATATTGATCATCAAGCACTCAAAGGTCCCCATAGTTTCACAGCTCGAGAAAACTACATTCTGGTACCAGGAATCCAAAATGTGCCTTGCAGTTGGAATCCATTTAGAAAAAGATTGAAACCCATACCTTCATGACAAGGTGGTTCACTATAAAGGAAGTCTACATAACTGGACTCAGTTTGTTAAAAAACAATGTCTGTCAATCGACATGAGCAAATATCTGGATAGACAAGGGGCAGAACGTTTTAGTTGGGTGGTCATTCATTGATTCTCTTATTGTTTTTACTGAGTATGTCCACCAGAAAATGAATTTCAGTGTTGTATATGGTGACATATACAGTAGAAACATAGACAACCTACAGCACAATACAGGTCCTTCGGCCCACAAAGCTGTGCCGAACATGTCCTTATCTGAGAAATTACCTAGGGTTACCCATAGCCCTCTATTTTTCTGAGCTCCATATACCTGTCCAAGATTCTCTTAAAAGACCCTATCATTTCCGCCTCCACCACCGTTGCCGGCAGCCCATTCCACACACTTACCACTCTCTGCATAAAAAACTTACCCCTGATATCTCCTCTGTACCTACTTCCAAGCACCTTAAAACTGTGCCCTCTCGTGCTAGCCATTTCAGCCCTGGGAAAAAGCCTCTGACTATCCACATGATCAATGCATCTCATCATCTTACACACCTCCATCAGGTCACCTCTCATCCTCCATCGCTCCAAGGAAAAAAGTCCAAGTTTACTCAACCTATTTTCATAAGGCATGCTCCCTAATCCAGGCAACATTGTTATAAATCTCCTCTGCACCCATTCTATGATTTCCACATCATTCCTATAGTGAGGCAACCAGGACTGAGCACAGTACTCCAAGTGGGGTCCAGTATGTACTTTATTAATAAAATCTACTTTGAACTTTGAAGATAATGGCAGTGTCCTTGTACAGAACAAAAACATACAGGGAGTTTATATTTGTTGTTATGACATTGCATACTTGTGTCTTTTTTTGCCCTTCCAGCAATTTATAGTGGAAAGAATGCTAATTGTTGGAACTGTTATTCTTTATTTATTTAAGAGTGTTATACTAATAAACTTGCCCGAACCTTCCAGAGTGTATGCTTAAAGAAATGGATCTGTGAACAGCTGATGCAAATGTTGTCATGCAGAGAAAGTAAACATGAGCAAGACTAATTTTAGATAGTGATGACATATTAGATATGCAGAGCTCCATCAGGAGCTGACTCAAGCCCATTAGTTGGCCATTAACTTAGCAACATTAATTTTGTCCAGCTCAGAAGTTTGTAGAAGTCAAAGAGAATATGTTTTTACATATTAATTCAAATGAATAACATTGCAATTTAATTCTCGGTGATGTTTAACAAAACAGCCATCGTCTGCCAATAATTATCACAGATATTGCCTAGCCAAATTAGTTGGACATGATATTCTAATACTGCATCATTCCCATGAGGATGGTTAATATTTCATCTCAGAAGTGACAGAGATGGGCATTTGGCATTCAGTTTTTTCTGCCTCTTGAGTCACACTTTGTTTAGGATTGTTCTATATCAGACCTTGTCAATTAAAGTTATGATTTATATCTTGATTTCTAGAGCACTCCTTCAAAATCTGAAAGTAGCAGTTAACAGGCTGGCAGTGGTGAAGATTATTGGTGTGTAGACACAGAATTTAAGTCCAGACTGGGATCTATAATTGCATCTGCACTGAAGAGTAGACCTTGACATCGAGATACCACGTCTGTAAGATACAATATGCAGCTGGGTGATGTCGTCCTGGCTTTATTAAAAGGGACAAATAGAAATGGAATTTGAAAGAACTGGAGGGTTTTCTTACAATGTATGAGTAGAGACCAAAGAGCAATGACAAATTGTTGGAATTGCTCTGGCCGCAGTCAAGTCCAGAAAGGAGATACTTTCTTCCAGTTATAGAGGGGGGAAACCAACAGCTCTCAGTGTTAAACAGCTGAGAAAATGAGTAGCAGGCTTTTATTCACTAATGCAAACAACAGCTTAAATAGGCCTGAGAAAGGGAATATATTCACTGATTCGCCAGTAATCTCCAGTTCCAACTCTCTGCCCCAGAACCCGAGCCTGCTTTTATTCTTCGTTACCGAGTTATTCTAGCACATCACTGCCCTCAATGTTCAGAAGCACATGGCCTTCACTTTGTGTTGCTTTCAACTTATTACATATTTCATGGGATCACCACCACTGGGGCATTGCAAGGGCTGGCTCTCTTCGATCAAATGTGTTCTTCATGCTTTGGAGAATAATTATTGCACCACATGGTTGTTGCAGTGTGGAAAGTGCAGACTGGACTGCTCACCTCACATCAGCTCTCTTCAACAAAAATCTTGTCATTTCCCCTTTCCTTGCCATATCTGCAACCCTTCCAGTACTTCATTATAGAAGTGATAATTGACACCCCCAGAGTGCCTTTCAAAGTACGAATCTGAGGTGACATGATGTGCTTCAGGAAAATAAAAACTGAAATGTCGCTTCAACTCTTTTGCTAATCTCTCTGAAGCTGTGCCCTTTGGGTCTTGACCCTTCCACCAATGGGGATAGTTTCTTTCTATGCAATCTGTCCACTTCTAAACACCTCTGAAGACAGTTCACAATCTTCTCCACTCTAAGGAGACTAATAACAATTAGTCAACAGTATTCAGAAACACCACAATACAGAATGAGAGGATTTCTGGGGGAAAGCTAGCTCACTGAACAGGGAGGAGGAACCGGGAGGTAACTGGTAAAACGATTTCCCCTCAAGTACAGAAGCAGGGGAATTCACAGTGAACCAGGCACAAAATTACAAATACCTGCTGCTATTATGCTGATTAAATTACTGTGAAAAGCAAAGTATGGTGACGATCAGTTTTATGAAAATAACTATATTATCTTCTTTCATTTTTTGGTGACTTACAGAAAAAGCCATCAGACGTACAGTATGTTATGCCAGTTCCACTCTGGGCCATCACAGCACATGCAGATATGCTCCAGCACAAATGCTTACGCCAACAAGCATTTATTCAGCTTTTTAACTTGGTAATTCATACCTCATGGATGAGCAGCACAAATGGGGATTGGTAATCCAGAGTATCGAGGAGAAGTAACCTGGCAGGTTTGAGAGACACAGTGGAAATTCAAATCCTCTCAATGTTCTGCTCAGTTGGGTACAGACACTGAATCTCAAAGGTCAAGGAAAATTCTCGTGTAGCATCTACATCTTAGCTAAGCACTGATGGATATGCTGTGAAGACTCTTGAGATTGCAAGGTAGAATGAAGTAATAAAAGGGCAGGGTGAGGAATGAAGAGGGTATTTGCTGGCAAAAGATCTGCATGGAGTTTAAAACATAATTTTCAATTGAGTCAGTGGAGACAACATGAAGAATTTGAATGCCATCTGACCTCTTAAACACAACAGAAGCTACATTATCCACGATAACGGAATTTCTCTGCAGTGAACGGGAACAATAACCAGTTCAGGCAGATTGAACAAAGAGAAATGCTTCCTATTGGTGGAAGGTGAGAGGTGACGATGATATGGAAAGGGAACTCCACATGATCCCACTTCTCTTCCATTGCCCTTCAACTTCAGCCAGCTGGCTCCAGACAGCTTGTAGTCACACACTTCTGATTTCTGCATCATTCATGGTGCTCCAACAGGTTTCACGACTTAATTTGAAGTTAGTATTTCAGATTAATGAGCCTGTTCCTGTCATTGGTGGGGGTGGGGGGGGGGGGAGGAGGGTGGAGGTGGTGGTTAGTTAACTTGTTGGTGAAAAACTGCTTCTACAGAACTGGTCATCAACAGGACCTTTGAAGTATGCAGCAGCTCTTTTTCGTTGGTTGGGTTGTGAGCCACGGAACTGGTGTCTGATTTTGGGTGCTTTTCCTCATCTCCAAGGCACTCATTTTTCACACCGAGGTTGTGACCAGTGTGAAAAAACTGTTGGGAAATTACACTGCAGATTTAGGAGGGCCCATGCACACTTGTAGCTAAGTATCTGTTTGTGAATTTTAGTATCATACTTTGTGTAACTTAAGAGATTTAGACTTTGGTCGAATGTTTTCCTGTTTGAAAATAAATGATTAACATGCTTAATCGTAATCAGTATCTTCTGTTGCATCTACCTCACCCACAAACCTGCTTCCTTGAACAGTCCCTAAAAGATTATCAACCCAGATGAATGGATCTGAAAAGCTGGACATCAGAAGTCCAGGTAACAAGACACACATATAGGAATCTTTTATTTCAATGACGAGCCAGTTACATATTGATTGAACAATATCCCTTGAAATATATTAAAGCACCTGTTTATTACCAAGTGTTGAATCATGTGCATGTGGGAATCCGGCCAAAGAAGTGATTGCAAGTCCTCACTCATTGGGCTGTTATGTAACTTCCATCTGTGGCAAGCAGTTCATCTGCCAAATGTGTTTATACGCCATGAACTGCAAGATCAACAGAAACATCTTAAATGCCATCCAAGTTAATTCCGGCAAAGTACACTGTCACTGTCTTGACTGCTGGTGATGTTCCAGTCTCATAGGCTGTCAGACAGATACACCTAATTAACACGTTTTACTTCCTGAGTTCATCACATTTAAAACCTCCAAAATCTGTAGGCAAACAGAAACAATTTGCCAACATTTTGTCTGTTGGAAGTGCAGCCCTGGGTGTAATTAGTGAGCTTTGACAAAAACCTAACTACTTTTCAGAACCAAGCTCCATATAAACTCCTAGTCAGTTTTCTGAATCCTATTAAATTCATTTTAAAGATAAATTAAATTTAATTTTAAGAGACCTCATTAATATCCCCTAGGAATGCTAAGTGCTCTAATGTGCCACCAATCTTCATCAGTCAAGGATCTGTTAATGATGAAAAGTTTAGTGAGAGGCATCACCTATACTCTATTAAATGCTGAAGCGAGCACATCAGAGATTAACTGTAGTTGCAGATAATAATTAAATTATTTTAACTGCCCTGTAATATTCAACTCACCCATTTTCAGGGACCAAAATTAATACCTTTTGCAATTTTTTAAGGTTAGATGCATGTTGGTATATGCCACCCATAAGGTTGTAGCATGTATTTTCTATGAATGGTTTTCTTCTGCTAAGAAATGAGCAGACTCCATTTTAACAAATCACATTTTGTAAGCATATTTGACAATGCTAAATCTCCTTTCATGATATAATTAAGATAAATTGTCAACTTACGTAGGTATGAAAAATTGGAATATGGATTCAACTTCCTATTGTAGAAACTTCTGAATTTTCAGTTGTATTCTTTTTGTTCTCCTTAGCAAGTTGCGATGAACCCAGTCCCTGCACCTGTCAAGAATGGTTTTTTTCTGCTAAGAAATTAACTCATTCCGTTGGCATGCCTCAAAAATACTATTAAATGTACGAAAGCGGTCAGGGTCAGAAACGAGGAGGCAAACTTATCTTTGCTATACTGTAAAAGATAAATACTAAGTTACTGACAATACTAGAGGCAAAATACAAACTAAGGTCAAGAAAGTAAATGGCAGGCTGATTAGTACTTTCTTTTTATGTGTAACAATGTAAGATCTGATGCAGAAGTGTGATTTAAACAGTGAATGGAAATTTTCAAGATAATTTCTGTGGATCATCCACATAAACTGGCATAAATAATGGTCTGATTTTGAGGCAGCAGCACAATGAGAGAAAATTGTAGTGTTCAGTTCCCCGATTTTCCAGAAGCAAATTTGCAGCACAATTGGATTTTACAACAATGACAGGCCTGCTGCACTGTGGGTATTCTGGTAAGTAGAAGTAGCACACCCCTCGCTGATTGTATACTGTTTTCCAACACATCATTCATGCTGTTGAATTCTGATAGATCAAAGCAAACATTTCAATAAGAAGTCACAAATTGGAGCTACTTAATAAAATGATTACAGAGAAAATTATCTTGATTAATCAGGGCAATGAGAAAATGCTGGTACCTATTGCTGCAGTGATTATGTCATAGGATAGAGGGTTCTATAGCTTATCAGCAATGCTCAGAAGAATTTGAAAATATTTCTTAAATTGTAACTTAACTTTCAGAAAGTAAATTGGTTTCTTCAAGTGATTGTTCATTGAATGTTTGCAGAAGTGATTAATTGAGAATGACTGGCCAATATGCTTGGGGTATAAACCCGCAATTAATTTTACATGTGATTTTCTGTCATCTCTGAAAGATTAATGCAAGTGGGCAATATGAGATCTACCCCACCTGTTGAACACTTCAGCCCACTGATGACTCTGGGATTCTTCAGATGGATCCCCTGAGGTTTGACCATACACATATTCCTTTCACGGGGAAACTTAGATTTATAATTTCAGTTTCGCTGGAGTCTGCCTTTCTCAGGCTGCATACTGTTAAAAAGTTGGTGAAATGCTATTCATTTCCAGGAAAACATGTAGCAAGTGATTTCAGATTACATTTTTTATAATAAAAATCATATGTACTAATAATTCCATTATCAAATATAAAAGCTTTGTTTAGCTTTATTCTGTTCCTTGAATAATCAATGTTGAATCTGTATCAATATATTCCCATCATGCCACCTCCCCGATTGTCATTTCACCTCCTTGCTTACTCAGTTTTACACTTAAGTCTGGAATATAGATGGAAAGACTCAGCAGTAATGAAAATCAAAGTACAATTTAATTTTAAAATTATCAGTTAAAATGATAATTTGTTCCAGTCAAATTTAATCAAAGATTCAGTTTCCATGGTTAGTCTATTGTAATAGAACAAACACCATTGGAAATGTATTGTGGGTGAAATAACTACAGACGTTCCAACAGTGACAAACAATTCAGAAAATATTTATAAGAAGTGCAATATTGAAAGATAATATTTTTCTTATTTAGGATCTGCTAACTTATCAGCTTTCTGACCAGTATTATCGCAGAAAATCTCATTATGATATTAATGAGAATCTCACTATTTTGACTGGAGCTGTAGTGGGATAATTGAGAGCTGGTGTGGGTTTTTGGAAAAAAAATTCTGTGAAATTAAGCATTGGCAGAAGAAATAACTGCCATAATTTCTTAGTAAATATGAGATGCTAATGATTCTTCCTTATTTCCTTACAGCATAGGAGACCAGTTTGGCCTATCAAGGCCATGTAATTCCATGGCAATCTCATGGCTTTCTCCTGTGAACTCTTCTCTACATATTGCCATCAACCTTTCCCACATTCTATCATATATCTACACACTTTGGCACTGATTAATTAATACAGCAACCTGCCCGTCTTTGGGATATTCAAGGAAATCTGAGCACCCAGAAGAAACCCAAACAGTCAGAGGAGAAGATGTCAAAACAACACAGACAGCTCAGGGTTGAACCTGGATCACTGGTGCTGCCTACGTGGATTTTGCATTTCCTTCCCTGACTATGTGAGTTTCCTCTGGGTGCTTCGATTTCCTTGAATATCCCAAAGACGAGCAGCTTGTTGGGTTATAGCACTACTAGCCATCACATTTGTACTAAGAATATGGTTTTAGGATTTTTCGCCAAATTGAAATTTAATAGTTAATTTACAGGGGAATGTCCTCGTAACCCAGGGAATATCTTCATAATCCAGCAATATTATCCCTCCTCCTCACCATTGCCTACAGAGAGAGGACTGTCAATTGATTTGCTCTGTATGTGGATTTTGTCTTCAGATGCTCCCATTAACTCTTGTGGCAGTATCAGCCACCCCAAGCTACGGAAGAAGAAAAAAAAACATTGTAAATCTCCCCTCCTCTAATGAGCCTGGACAAAAACAATGGGCAGAGTTAAAAATAAAGCCAGTGGAAGCTTGTCACAACACCGTGATGCAACACTTGTGGGCCCCACCAAATTTCCAGCCTTCCTGGCCACCAGAGCCAAGGAGGAAGATGTAAAGTGCATACTAGAAAATTAGCTGCAACTTCAGAATTTACCAGAACCTGCAACTTACAGCATAATCATGTCAAAATTGCCAAAATATTGTCACCATTGCACCCTCTGCCCAAATGTGAACTTGGTGAATTGCTCCAAAACACTCCACATAATAGATTATAATTCCTTACAGAAAACAGACAGACTTGAAAATGAAACAGAAATAATAATGAGCAAATTTGAAGCACTTGAAACGAAATTGGGCCTTATTAAGGAGCATTTAAAATATAATGCATAAAATATTCATATCTTTGGATTACACCACAATCAGAGTGCTTATTCCCCTTTGCTATAGAAAGGTTGAAAAAAAACTTTCCATTTACTAACTGTTAATTAATAATTAAATGCCCCCCTGTGTAAATACTATAGCTCCATGTCTGAGTTTGACAGGGAGGTAATTTCTAACAGGTTATCAAGGACTAGGAGCGTTCCTTAAAATATGTCATAACAGATCTTAAGGGAAGATCTGAAAGGAAGGTATCAAGGTACGCAGGACTGGTCAGCAACTGCCAGCAGGCTGGATGGAGAGCGAGGTGTGTCCCAGTGAAAGTTGGTTGTAGGGGATTCGCAGCCCGTTCCTTAGCCAGAGCCTTCAGCAATTTGGGCATCGAGGGAGAGAGGAAGAGGAGAGCCATCCGCAGTACCACCGATGCGGCAGAGAGGGCCTCAAGGTGGCTGTGGCTCAAGAGAGGGGAGTCATGGAGTCATGTGTAGCTAGCCATCTGGACACAAGCTGGGGTCTGATCAGCCCCAGCTGGGTCACCTGGAGAAGAGTGTATGATGTTGAAAGACCTGAAACACCCAATTATTCCTGGAACATCACTGATGATATGTCCAGAAGCATCAGTAGATGTATGCACACAACAGTTTGCATCAGTTCCCGTTTACTCCCGCACTGAAAGGTGCATGGCACTAGGTTAACTACTGTGCTTATGCTTCCTTCTGCTGATGCTGTGATGTTTTCTACTCAGAATAGCTACAAAGTAAACTTTCAATTACCACAGAAGTCATCAGCATCACGTTAAAACAATGAGGCATGAAACTTCCAGAGACAACCTGCTGAGGAATTGTTGGTTTGAACTGCTCTCCCCGTGGTGATCTCATCACTAGGACTGCTTAGTATCTTCATTCTAGTATTGGCTTATTGTACCAAGAGACAGTGAAAATCTTGTCTGGCCTACCATTTGTCCAGATCAAAAAATTGCACAGTGCATTCAGAAAGAACAAAATAAAACAATAACAACGCATAATGAAGTTTAAAAATCTACCAAAGTAAGTGCAGTGCAGGTAAATGATAACGTGCAAGATCATTACGAGAAAAATTGAGAGGCCAAGAGTCCAACTTATTGTACAAGAGATGCTGGAGTGTCTGATAGAGGTTACCCTTGAGCATGGTAGTATGCTCTTTCAAGCTTTTGTATCTTCTGCCCAGTGGGAGGGGGAGAAGAGAGAGTGTCGGGGGTGGGGGTGGTCTTTGATTATGCTGACTGCTTTACTGAGGGGAGGCTGGTTCCAGTCAGCGGTTCAGCTGTGTCCACAACTCTCTGCATTTTCCTATGGTCATGTGTAGTACAGCTGCCATACCAAGCCATTATGCATCCGATGCTTTCTGTGGCCCATCGATAAATATCTCCTTACCCTCATTTTAGTGACATCACCGTAAACGTGCGTTTTTAGTGCTTAGTTGCGGACCTGCGGCAGGATGACACAAGGATTAAAACATTATTTAAAAGGTCAAGTATGTTTATGTAAACAATCAATGGTTTACATGCATGTGTAGCAGTTGCTTCCATCAAGAGGACCTCAACCTTGTTGTGGTTTGGAGGTTTGCATACCTCAATGTTGGCCCTTGGTAGGGTCACCCATGCCAAACAGGTTAAATGGTAGAGGTCAGACTAAGAGTTGTCCACCAGTCCTCCAGGTTCAAAGGTTCAGCTCAGGGCTAACAACCCTGAATGGTAAAACAAAATTGTTCCAGAAACAGCAATGAAGAATCCTTCTACATCTGAGTGCAATGGTATTCCTGAGTCCTCATCCGGGACTTAACTGACATGAGAAAGCTACTGACACAATGTATTCAGGAAAGTTTCCTTCATCAGTACGTAGAAGGCCCAATGCGAGAGCGTGCAATTCTGGACCTACTATTAGGGATAGCGACGGGGCAGGTGACAGAAGTTTGTGAAGAGGAATGCTTGGCATCTAGTGATCATAAGGCCACTAGTTCCAATGTAAGTATGCAGACAGATAGATCTGGTCAGCAGGTTAAGATTCTAAAATGAGGAAAGGCCAATTTTGATGGTGTCAGAAATTATCTGGCAAATGTGGATTGGGACAGGATGTTTTCTGGCAAAGGTGTACTTGAAAGTGGGAGGCCTTCAAAAATGAAACTTTGAGTACAAAACTTGTATGTGCCTGTTAGAATATTAAACAAAGACAACAAGTGCAGGGAACCTTGGTTTTCAAGAGATATTGAGGTCCTGGTTAAGAGAAAAAAGGAAGTGCATAGGCAGTAGGAACAAATGAGGTGCTTATGGAATACAAGAAATGCAAGAGAACACTTAAATCAGGAAAGCTAAAAGGCAGCATGAAGTTGCTCGAGCAGACATGGTGAAGGAGAATCCTAAGGGATTCTATAGGTATGTTAAGAGCAAAAGGATTGCTATGGACAAAATTGGTCCCCTGGAAGACCAGAATGGTAATCTATGTGAGGAGCCAAAACAGATGGGGGAGATCTTAAATGAGTTCTAAGCATCTGTATTTACTCAGGGAATGAATACACAGCCTATACAGACAGACAGACAGGCAGGCATATTTTATTGATCCCAATGGAAATTGGGTTTCGTTACAGTCACACCACCAAGAATAGCGAAGAAATATAGCAATATAAAACCATAAATAATTAAATAATCATAAGTAAATTATTCCAAATGGAAATAAGTCCAGGACCAGCCTGTCGGCTCAGGGTGCCTGACACTTGGAGGGAGGAGTTGTAAAGTTTGATGGCCACAGGCAGGAATGATTTCCTATGATGCTCAGTGTTGCATCTCGGTGGAATGAGTCTCTGGCTGAATGTACTCCTGTGCCTAACCAGTACATTATGGAGTGGATGTGAGTCATTATCCAAGATGGCATGCAACTTGGACAGCATCCTCCTTTCAGACACCACCGTCAGAGAGTCCAGTTCCACCCCCACAACATCACTGGCCTTACGAATGAGTTTGTTGATTCTGTTGGTGTCTGGTACCCTCAGCCTGCTGCCCCAGCACACAACAGCAAACATGATAGCACTGGCCACCACAGACTCATAGAACATCCTCAGCATCATCCGGCAGATGTTAAAGGACCTCAGTCTCCTCAGGAAGTAGAGACAGCTCTGCCCCTTCTTGTAGACAGCCACAGTGTTCTTTGACCAGTCCAATTTATTGTCAATTCGTATCCCCAGGTATTTGTAATCCTCCACCATGTCCACACTGACCCCTTGGATGGAAACAGGGCTCACCGGTGCCTTAGCCCTCCTCAGGTCCACCACCAGCTCCTTAGTCTTTTTCACATTAAGCTGCAGATATAAAGTAGTGAGGCGAAGTGGCATCAACTTCATGGAGCCTGTACAGGCTACAGACAAGGAGGTGTTTGCTACCCTGAGGCAAATCAGAATGGATAAATCATCAGGGCCTGACAAGGTGTTCCCTAAGACCCTCTGGGAGGCAAGTGTAGAAATTGCCATGTCCTAACAGAGATATTTAAAACATCCTTAGAAGGTATTCCAAGGAACTGGATATAGTAGTATTTGGATAGACATGAACTAAGGATAATCAGCATGCCACAACATGTCTAACCAATCTTATAGAGATTTTCAAGGAAGTTACCAGGAAAGTGGATGAAGGCAAGGCAGTGGATGTTGTCTACATGGACTTTAATAAGGCATTTGACAAGGTCCTGCATGAGAGGCTAATCAATAAGTTCCAATTGCTTGGTATTCAGGATGAAGTAGTAAATTAGATTAGACATTGGCTTTGTGGGAGAAGCCAGAGAGTGGTAGTAGAGGATTGCCTCTCTGACTGGAGGACTATGACTAGTGGTGTGCCTAGGGCTCATTGCTGGGTCTTTTGTTGTTTGTCATCTATATTAACGATCCAGATGATAATGTGGTTAACTGGATCAGCAAATTTGCAGATGATACCAAGATTGGGGGTTAGTGGACAATAAGGAAGACTATCATGGCTTGCAGAGGGATCTGCATCAGCTGGAAAAATTAGCTGCAAAATGGCAGTTGGAATTTAATGCATACAAGCGCGAGGTTCTGCACTTTGGTAGGACCAACCAGTGTAGGTCTCACACAGTGAACGGGAGGGCACTGAGGAGTGTGCTAGAGCAAAGTGATCTGGAAATATAGATCCATAATTTGTTGAAAGTGGCGTCACAGGTAGATAGGGTCATTAAGAAAGCTTTTGGCACATTGACCTTCATAAATCAATGTATTGAGGACAGGAGATGGGATGTTATGTTGAAGTTGTACAAGACATTGGTGAGGCTTAATTTGGAGTATTGTGTGCAGTTTTGGGCAATTACCTACAGGAAAGATGTAAACAAGGTTGAAAGCATAGAGAAAAAAATCACAAGGATGTTGCTGAGTCTGGAGGATGAGTTAAAAAGAAAAATCGAATAGATTAGGACTGTATTCTTTAAAACGTAGAAAATTGAGAGGAGATTTGATAGAGGTATACTAAATTATGAGGTATATGGATAGGGTAAATGCACTATCCACTGAGGTTGGGTGGGACTACAACCAGAGGGCATGGGTTAAGGGTGAAAGGTGAGAAGTTTAAAGGGAACATGAGGGGAAACTTCTTCACTCAGAGGGTTATGAGAGTGTGGAATGAGCTGCCAGCACAAGTGGTGCATACAAGCTTGATTTCAACATTTAAGGGAAGTTTGGATAGGTACGTGGATAGCAGGGGTATGGAGTGCTGTGGTCCCAGGGCAGGCCGATGGGAGTATGCAGTTTACATGGTTTGGCATGGACTAGATGGGCTGAAGGGCCTGTTTCTGTGCTGTACTTCTCTATGACCTTATGAAGGAAGCCATGAATGTCACCAGTACTGGAGGATCTTCATTGCTGCCCTAAATGCCAGTGGTGTAATAGGCAAAAGAAGAAGTAGCAGTTTCTTAACATAACTAAAATGCCTAGCTGTAAATCTTCCACACAATAAACCCTCCTTCACAAATCATGAATAAGGCAAGAAAACAAGCTGCTGAAGGAACACTGTGCATTGAGACCTTTATCTGGACTGGTAAAGCATCCACTTGAAAGGTCTCGACCCAAAACTTTGACTGTCAATTCCCCTTCACAGATGCTGACTGGCCCCATGAGTTATTCCAGCAGTTTGATTTTTTGCTCTAGATTTCAGCACCTGTGGCTTCTTGTGTCAAAGTGAATGCTGACTTTATTTTCATACGCACAAGTACATGGACGCACAGGTGAAGTGACAAACTTTCTTGCAGCAGCATCACAGGCACAAAGCATCTTAAGACTATAAGACATAGGATCAGAATTAGGCCATTCAGCCTATTGAGTCTGCTCTTCTATTCGATCATGGCTGGTTTATATTCCCTTTCAATCCCACTCTCCAGCTTTCTTCCCATAACATTTTATCAAACTTCACTTTTAATATACTCAATGGCTTGGCTTCCAAGACATCTGTGGCAATGAACTCCACAGATTCACCACACTATGACTAAATTCCTCCTCATCTGTTCCAAGGGAATGTATTCTGAGGCTGTGCCCTCTGGTCCTAGACCTTCCCACTACTGGAAACATTCTTTTTACATCCACTCTACTTAGGCCTTTCATGTAAGTGGCATTCATAAGAAAAACACAAATTAAACATAAATTATATACAATTGTGACATGTAACCACAACTAGAACACAAAAAGAAACAAAATCCATTTTAATGCAAAGTGGTCAAAGTGTTCATTGTGTTGCTGAACTCTAGTGATTTGGGGTTTGCTGGATGGCGCAGGAACTGAAAGATTGAAGGCAAGTCGCTCTTCTTGCATTTTGTGGTGTAGGACTTCAGACTATCATACCTCCTACCCAATGGTACCTGCAAAAAGATGGCATACCTTGGACAGTGGGGACTCAGATCATAGATGTGGCTTCCTTGATGCAGTGCCTCCTGTAGACACGGAGGCCCCCCCGCTGGTCAGAGGCAACAATGGATGTTGTATCCCAGCTGGCAAGTCGGGTCCTGTTGCTCACATTCGCCATGCAGCTGATCAATCCAGAGGAATGGCAGAGACTGACACAGTTTGACACCAGCGGTGTTGCAGATGTTGCCAGTCAGCATTGAATTTAATACAGGACTGCTTTAAGGACTCCAGCTCTGGATATTTTCTCGGGATTTCCTTTTTCCCATGAGTGGGTACAGCCACAAGGCAGCGGAGGTTTGAGATCATAATTTTCCTTCTCCTGGAGGAGCTGCAAACCACAGCTAAAGGGCCCCATCTGCCTGAGGCTATTGTTTTTAAGGCACCAGTAACCCACTTTGGTCATTTCTCCTGACAGTAGAAAAGGTTCCACCTGGATTAGTAGTTAAGCCACACGTGAAGGTCAGGAGCTGGACTTGGTTGTCAGAGACTATCTGAGATGCACACCATTGGGAGCATTTAATAGATTTTAGGTCACTAATAGGTCACTATCACCCCTGGCTATTACAAACCTAAGGAATCAATGTATATAATTGTGTAGATGCTGTGAATGATAGATATAATATGAATATGATGTATTCAAACAGGATTAAAAATTGTTAACATTTTATGGATAAGTTCAAGTATGTGGCCACCATGATCTAGTTAGCCCTGTCAGGAATGGACAAGTGTTGCCCTTGACAGCCACACCAGCATCCTGAAAAATAAAGGCTGTAGTAATAAAAATTTAGCTAAAATAGCAGCAACATTTTGTGTATATAGAATAATCACTTCATTTTTTATTAAAACAGGATTAATTGCTACTAATTAAAAGCTTTAGATTCGTATGAAAGATCCAGGAGTCCAAAATTATAAGGTACTAACCAATGTTCTTCATTGCACAAGAAACACCTCTGTGCACAAATCTAATTCTAAATTTCAGAAATACCAAATACTTCTCAAGTTGTCAAAAGATGACTGAGGCAGAGCAGATAAAATATGGGTAGATGTGATGAGCAACATACTATTGAAACTACAGTGGATTCTAGTTGATTGGCACACATCAGACCAGTACATCTTGACTGAATTAAGTGGCTGCCCGAAGTAGCCAAAGTTTCATCAGAATAGTTAAAAATATATTTAAAAATTAACTACCATTTAACTGAGTAACAGATTATGTATTTAAATGAAATACAGAATAAATTAGAACTTGGACAGTACTATAGCACTGTAGTTCCTAATCCTAATTGTCATGATGGGAGATTTTAATTTCCTCAATATTGTTTGGCAGCTCCCTAGAGCAAGGGATTTAGATGCAGTAGAGTATGTTAGGTGTAGTTCAGGAAGGTTTCCTAACACAATATGTAGATAAGCCTACAAGAGGAGAGGCTGTACTTGATCTGGTATTGGGAAATGAACCTGGTCAAGCATCAGGTCCTCAGTGGGAGAGCATTTTGGAGATAATGATCACAATTCTATCTCCTTTACCATAGCATTGGAGAGGGACAGGAGCAGACAGGTTGGAAAATGTTTAATTGGAGTAAGGGGAAATATGAAGTAATCAGGCAGGTACTTGGAAGTGTAAATTAGGAGAAGATGCCCTCAGGGAAATGTACGGCAGAAATGTGACAAATATTCAGGGGATATTTGCGTGGCATTCTGCATAGGTAAGTTTCAGTGAGACAGGGAAAGGATGGTAGGGTACAGGAACCTTGGTGTACAAAAGCTGTTGAAAATCTAGTCAAGAAGAAAAGCTTACGAAAGGTTCAAGAAAACTAGGTAATGATAGAAATCTAGAAAATTATAAGGCTAACAGGAAGGAACTTAAGAATGAAATTAGGAGAGCCAGAAGAGGTCATGAGAAGGCCTTGGAGAGCAGGATTAAGGGAAACCCCAAGGCATTCTACAAGTATGTGAAGAGCAAGAGGATAAGACGTGAGAGAATAGTGTGACAGTGGAAAAGTGTGTGTGGAACGAGAGCTGGTAGTGGAGGTACTTAATGAATACTTTGCTTCAGTATTCACTATGGAAAAGGACCTTGGTGATTATAGGGATGACTTACAGTGGACTGAAAAGCTTGCGTATAAAGACATTAAGAAGGAGGATGTGCTGGAGCTTTTGCAAAGCATCAAATTGGGTAAGTCACCAGGACCTGATGAGATATACCCCAGGCTACTGTGGGAGGCAAGGGAGGAGATTCATGACAAATAAAATACAATGTTGGAAAGTTTATGGTCATGCACTTTGGTGGAAGAAATAAACAGGCAGACTATTATTTAGATGGAGAGAGAATTCAAAATGCAAAGATGCAAAGGGACTTGAGAGTCCTTGTACAAGATACCCTAAAGGTTAACCTCCAGGCTGAGTCAGTTGTGAAGAAGGCAAATGCAATGTTGGCATTCATTTCTAGAGGCATAGAATATAAGAGCAGGGATCTGATCTTGAGGCTCTATAAGGCACTCATGAGACCACACTTGGAGTATTGTGTGCAGTTTTGGGCTCCTCATTTTAGAAAGGATATACTAACATTGGAGAGGGTTCAGAGAAAATTCACGAGAATGATTCCAGGAATGAAAGGGTTACCATATGAGGAATGTCTGACAGCTCTTGGGCTGTATTCCCTGGAGTTCAGGAGAATGAAGGGAGATCTCATGGAAACATTCAGAATGTTAAAAGGCCTGAACAGATTAGATATGGCAAAGGTATTTCCCATGGTAGGGGATTCTAGGACAAGAGGGCACGACTTCAGGTTTGAAGGATGTCCATTTAGAACAGAGATGCGGAGAAATTACTTTAGTCAGAGGGTGGTAAATCTGTGGAATTTGTTGCCATGAACAGCTGTGCAGGCCAAGTCATTGAGTGTATTTAAGGCAGAGATAGATAGGGTCTTGATTAGCCAGGACATCAAAACTGGGCTGAGAAGTGGCAGATGGAGTTCAACCCAGATAAGTGTGAGGTGGTTCATTTTGGTAGGTTAAGTATGATGGCAGAATATTAATGGCAAGGCTCTTGACAGTGTGGAGGATCAAAGAGATCTTGGGTCAGAGTCCATAGGACACTCAAAGCTGCTGCGCAGGTTGACTGTGTGGTTAAGAAGGCATATGGTGTATTGGCCTTCATCAACCATGGGACTGAGTTCAAGAACTGAGGGGTAATGTTACACCTATATAGGAGTCTGGTCAGACCCTACTTGGAGTACTGTGCTCAGTTCTGGTCACCTTACTACAGGAAGGATGTAGAAACTATAGAAAGGGTGCGGAGGAGATTTACAAGGATGTTGCCTAGATTGGGGAGCATGCCTTATGAGAATAGGTTGAGTGAACTTGGCCTTTTCTTCTTGGAGTGACAGAGGATGAGAGCTGACCTGATAGAGGAGTATAAGATGGAGAGGCATTGATCATGTGGGTAGTCAGAGGCTTTTTCCCCAGAGCTGAGATGGCTAACATGAATGGGCACAGTTTTAAGGTGCTTGGAAGTAGGTACAGAGGAGATGTCAGGGGTAAGTTTTTTTTTTCTTCACACAGGGAGTGGTGAGTGTGTGGAATGGGCAGCCAGTGATGGTGATGGAGGCAGATACAATAGGGTCTTAAGAGACTTGGACAGGTACATGGAGCTTAGAAAAATAAAGGGATATGGGTAACCCTTGGTAATTTCTAAAGTAAGTACGTGTTCGGCACAGCATTGTGGGCCAAAGGGCCTGTATTGTGCTGTAGGTTTTCTATCTTTCTATGTTTCTATCATCATCGATGGAGAAATTCATCCACAGTGTACACTGTTTTGTCCTTCTGATTGATGTCAACATACTGTATCAGTGTAGCCAACTATTGCAGATAATGGGCCGCCTTCATGCAATACAGTTGACAATTGCATCCTCCAAATCTTCATTTTCATTGTAACATTCAACATGATTGTCGATACCGTCAAATTATTTGTAGTTCCTCTTATTGATGTGGTGAAATCAGGTAATCGTTTCACTTTCATTTCTAGACTTTCTTACATCTCCAAGGCTGAATGTTTGAAACCACAGTGAGCAAAACAGTTCTGAATTGTCACCAACTGACAGTGAGAAAAATCACTGCTTTTTGAACACAAACACATGCAACTGACTATTTAAAAACTGGTCAATCTAAGCATGCTGTAGTGTTTAGCAGCCACACAAGTGTACGCAACCAACATGAGTTAGAAGCTTCAGCAGCAGTCTCCTGCCCCATTTAAGCATTGTGGTGTCCCAAATAAATGAAGGGAATCCCAGTGATTTTCTTCTTTAGTTTTTGTCCTTTAAGAATTGTCCCAAGTAAGCTCTGCCCTGATTAACCAATGGTCCAATTAACTGGAATCTACTGTATTTTAAAGCATGCTGATCTATACTTCAGGAGAAGAAGATTGTAATGTAGATTCACAAAACTCAATGTGTGTGTCAGATCTTATTAGCAAACAAAATTATATCCACTTCAATTTTGAAAATTTAATTTCATCCCATTTCCCTACCAGTCCTATGTGGGGGGAAACTAACTTCCTAATTTTGGCCTAGCTCTCATGATTCAATAGTAATATCTTTCTAGATTCTCTTGGGAGAGAAATTGTTCCTGTAGCTGTCTTTTAAAATTATTTTACTATTTTAATTACCTCAGCTATTAAGGACAATTTGACAGCTGTTAAAATATGAACAATAAAGGTACAGTGGTACATTTCCAAGTTGATTTTGTGTTTGACTTAGAGCTGGATCAGCAGGTAGCAGTTTATGTTCCTTTGTGTCTAATAAACGTCTAGGAAGTGTGAAAGTAACCGAGCTCAGTAACTCCAATGCATTTTGTAGGTGCTGCAGTGTGATGGTACTGGAGGGAATGAATATTTAGGATTGGGAAAGCATTCCAGTCAACTGGTTTGTTTTGTCACGGAACAAACAACAAGATGCTGCAGGAACTTAGTACGTCAGGCAGCATCTCTGAAAGTGAGCAGTCAATCAGTCACAACATTTTCAGTCCAGTTGGAGGGTCTCAACCCGAAACACTGGCTGTCCCTTGCCCTCCACAGATGTTGTCTGATCTCACTGAGTTTTTGCAACATTTTGTTCAGTAAACCAGATTGCAGCGTGTGCCTTCTACTTTGTCACGTATGTTTTAAGTGTTTATTTATTGAGATAAAACACAGAATAGGTCTGTTGTGATGGAAATAACTGGTTCTTTGAGTCTCAACAGTAGAGGCCTGGACACACACAGTTTTAATAATAAGGAATTTATTTACAAGGGGAAGTCAGGTCAACACAAGCAACTACAATACACAGAATGCAGTGTGGGGACAGGGTACAGTTACACATACAAAGAACAAGGGAAAAGCTATCCCCCTTGACCTTGGATAGCCGCAGCTCCCTTACCAGGACAAACGATAGACCTTCCCAAACATAAATCAATGCACTTACCTTCAATGAGGTGGTCTGTAAGAGAGACAGAGCCAGGCACATGTCTCACCTTTTATAGCATGGGGCTGGGTGCGCTAATCCAATTAAGGTGACCAATAATTTAGGTGTGCATTGATTAGTTGGGAGGGACCAAATGTTGATTGGCATGTGGTGTGTCCTCCGACCAGCCAGGTGGCAGTGCATCTGTCATGTGGCCGGTATCTCTGGATACAAGGTCCTTCCGGCCCTTTGAGCCATATTGCCCAACAATCGCCCAATTTAATCTTAGTCTAATCACAGGATAATTTACAATGACCAATTAACCTACCAACTGGTAGGTCTTTGCCTGTGGGAGGCAAATGGAATACCCGGAGAAAGCCCACATGGGGAGAACATACCAACTCCTTACAGGCTGCGGTGGGAATTGAACCTGTGTCCCCTGTACTGAACCACCACACCACCATGCCATCCTTGTTGGATCTGCATTTATCCGGGCAGGAGGAAAACATTCCACCACTCCAGATTTGTTCCTTGTGGATGATAGAAAGGATTTGGGCTGTTGGAGTAGGTGTGTCACTCACCAGCTGATACCCAGATTCTCCTCTGCTCAAATACTTCTGTGGATGATCAGAGGAGTTTCTGATAAGTGGAGACTCAGTGCACTCACTCTCAGCCTAAAGTGTTGATGGTGGAGGACTTGGTAATGATGATATTATTGAATACTAAATGTAGATATTTAGTTCCTCTCTTGGAGATGATCATTCTGTGGTAGCTCATAGTAGAAATATTAATGGAATGGTTTCTGTTGTGCATTCAATATTTCAGTAATATTTGAGCAATCTTGTGAATATATTGGTTGATTAAGCATTCTCTGTTGTTTAAGTAATTCATTATAGTTACATGTAAAAATTCATGAATTGCATATGTAATAACACTTGTGCTATGGTGCACCTTGCTTAAAGTAAAAGATGAACTTCAGACTTCCATCTCTCTTGTTTTCCTTTGAAATAGTTTAATGTTTTGAAGGTTTAAAATGTAACAGTTTCTACTGAAATCATAACTCAGGGTCTTGCCTCCCTGTCAGAAAATACACGTCAGATACATACCAAATTAAACTATGGAAAGATTGGCTGGAAATCAATAAATCAAGTAAATTAACATCAAGCGGGTCAAATTTGAAACAGTACATTTGCAGATGTTCATTTTATTTAAATTCTTGAGTCCAAAACCGAAGCATGAACTACACAATCATTTGATCCAGTTTTAATGTTTTCCTGTCATAACAAAAACATAGGAATTAGAATTGTTAATATTTAAAAGTTCTTGTACAAACTAGGCCCATCAAATTCAATTTAGGATGGGGTTCTTCTTGGAACTTATTCCTAACTACTCAATGTCTCAAATTAACACCAAAGCTGTAACTATCAGATAATCCCCAGACAAATGGTTCTGTCTTTAAACAGCACACAGCAGCTACACATTGTAGTTACTAAGGACTAAAAACTAAAATAATAGGTCTCTTCATGGACCAGTGTTTTATAGTGCATTTTAATCATTTTATGTATAAAACTTTCCGGTCAAACTTGAATAAAGATCTTAGCCATTTGATATCTAATTATTACAGGCAGCCACCTCATATGGCAATTTACATTACAGAATTCACAAATCACTCCCAAAAAAATTTGGGTTAACGAATAAAATTTGCTTTCATGTAATTTATGTGCTAAAATGTAAATAAAGTAACAAGAGTCTTCTTTTCCAAACTTGTATTTCTTGACTTCTGTGCAGATTTATGGCTTCAGGATATGAAAAATCACAACATGGCCCACTTTCTCCATAGTGACCGCCTGGTCAGTGAAAACACTAAAGGACGGTTAATTTCTGAGCAATTTTACTGCAAGTGTAACTACATACTGTTAATTTTTAAGATAATTTAGATCTTCAATCATATTTTTGATATTAATTATGTAAATACTTTTAATTGAATGATTCTGAATGAATAGCTATCTAAAATTAAATAAACAGGATGAAACATTCTCCAAAATTGTCATCTCGTATTTATCTCTATAACATAATTTACACATATTCATTAATTATTAAAAAAAAATCAGCTGTCCTGCTTGCAGAGCCATAAATTGAGAGCGAAAACCCATCTGTTACTTTCAAATCTGGTTTCTAAACCTCAGATCTTGGCTTTTGCCCTTTTTTAAAAAAGCAATTTATCACTTCAAAAGTAACAGATTTTATTCCAAGTTGGAACTAACTCCAGTGTTCTTTGGACTCTTTGGGCATTGAGCTGATCACCAAGGTGACACAAGCAGATTTGGCTATAAAATTGTCCCTTTGCCAAACATAAACTGCCATCTGGTGGTCAAAACGTATATCAGGTTTGGAGCTCTATTAGGAATAGAAAGCACAATGGATATCTTTTAGAAGAAACAGAAGTAAACATGTGCATGTTTTTAAAATCAGACCTTTAATTTGGGAATATCAATATTTCAGGAAAATGCTGCTCCATAACGGAAGTATTTTTAATATTTGCAATCCAAAAACCTCTGTCACCATTTTATTTTCAGCATATTTGGAACCCATTGTAACCGGTCAAAGGTTAAAGTAGGCCCTAGTAGAAATGGCATGGACGGATTGGTTATTTGAACTTAAAATGTTACGGGAACTGTTCTTCCCTCAGTCGCAGGACTCTGCAGAGAGTGGTGTGGACAGCCCAGCGCATCTGTAGTTGTGAACTTCACACTATTCAGGACACTTAGAAAGACAGGTGTGTAAAAAGGGCCCAAAGGATCAGTGGAGACCTGAGTCACCCCAACCACAATCTACTCCAGCTGCTAACATCCAGTAAACAGTACCGCAGCATTAAAGCCAGGACCAACAGGCTCCAGGACAGCTTCTTCCACCAGGTCATCAGACTGATTAACTCACACTAATACTGTTGACTCCTTTTCTACATACTATTTATTACAAATTGCTATAAATTGCACATTTAGATGGAGATGTAACATAAAGATTTTTACTCGTCGTGTATGTGATGGATTAAGCAATAAAGTCAATTCAATTCAAAAAAGGCAATAAATATTGACAGTATATTTCCCTCCATAGATGTTGTCTGACACACTGAGTTTCTGCAGCATTTTGATTTAGATTTCTAATATAAGCAGAATCTCTTGTGTAATTGATTAAATTGGATTTTTTTTCCGGCAAGGTAAAAGGAACAAGAGATTTCTACTCACAAATATATTTAGCTTTTTTGACTTAGTCCTAGGCTTCCTTCCTTCTCCCACAATGCACGCCATCCTCAACAGTTTCCCCAGGCACCAAAACTGTATTCACTAGATTCGGAACAGGTTTACCTCACTGGGGCCAGGAAGTGAAATCTCCCAGCGTGCATATTGCATATACTTGCCAAGTTCCTTCCATGAACTCCAACAAAAAGTTAAAATATCAAACTTGGATGTCTTAGAAACATGTTTATCTTTAAATTAGTGTCACATTGTGCAATATAAAAATTTGGCAAATAAAACAAAAAAAAATGAAAAAGTCAGAAAGGAAGCCTAACACTCATCAATTAAAATTCTTATTTTTTCCCTTTTATCTTCAATTACGTAGTTTATCACCCTATAATCTCTGCTTGACTGTTGTGTTCCCACAGTGTCTAATTAACACCTGTTTAATTATCAACAACATTAACAAGGATTGGAACCATGCAAAATCATGATTATACAAATTTCATTGGTAAATAGATTGATAATCGGAGAATATTAATTCATGCTGAACACCCAGTGAGGTAAAGATAGGGAGGCTTCGCGAAAACAAGGACATTTCTCTTGGAAGAGAGAATGGGGTAAAAGCTAGCTAATTCAGCGATTCCAACAAGCAGCCAAATTATTTCCTGAATTCAATAATTAATGATCAACTCTATTTGCCGTGTACATGTATTCTGGCTAATTGGGATACATCAGGACTAGTACATTTTGGTCAATTAAGTGGCTGCCTCAATAAGGCCAAGTTTCATGGAAATAGTTTAAAAGACAGAAAAAGACAAACTACCGTTTAACTGAGTAACAAATTATGTACTTAATTGAAATACAGAACAAATTAGAGCACTACCAATACTATTGGTGGTTGTCCGTCATATCGGACGATGCCAGGAAAGTTGTGCAGGAAAGTTTTTAAAGTGGAAAAGCCATTGTACTGGGGCAGTTACACTCTCTCGACCTCGGACGTTTGGGTCCAGTGGGATGAGTAGACATCACAACTGAAGTCTCTCATTGTAGTGGATGACTATGCCTTCTTCTGTGCCTCATCCTGCTCTTCGCTCTCTACATAATCTTGCAGAACTGCCTTCCTGGCTGTTGGATCTCATCCGCCCAATCGACTAGAGCTGACTTCACATGTTGGGGCAGGTTTGCCCCTATCTGACCAGGGTATGAGACCAGGGTATTTCACCAGGGTATGTACCCTCACCTGGTTTAGCCTGCCTGTCAAAGCGATGTTCTGGGGCGTGGTCTCTCTCTCTCTCACATGCATAGAGCTACTTGGAGCTGAGTGAGAGCTGAGTATTCAGTGGGAATTAAAGGTAACATCCAAGATCATTGCAAATACCTTCAAATTCTTTGTAGTTTCCAACTTGTTTAAGTAGTGTAATTGTTTCATTTTAACTCTCGGTTAAAATTTCTGGCACTTCCAAGTCTGAATGCTTGAAACTGCAGTAAGCAAAAGAGTTCTGAATTGTCTTACCACTTATTTCTCATCAACTATCAGTGACGAAAATCACTGTTTTTTTTAACAGAAACACACGCAACAGATGCCATTTAAAAGCTGTTCACGCTGAGCATGATGTAGTGTAAATATGGCCACACAACACACACCCAACTGATGCTAGCTAGGAAAGCCTCCTGCCTCAATAAAAAGGCATATTATCCCAAATAAATGGAGGGTATACCAGCTATTTTTTTAAATTTATTTTTCTTCTTTAAGAGTTGTTCCAAATAAATGGCTGCCCAAATAACCAATGGCCCAATTGACCAGAATCGAATGTATTAGGAAATTGCTCTGGTGTGTAGCCACTGCATGCAGCAAAAAATTGCAACATTCTACTATTATGCAGAAGAAAAGAATCAGATAAAATAAAGACAGAAGTTCAGATATGGAACAAAATGTGCAGAAATACATAAATACAGCATTTATTTACTATGTAAACAGCATTATAAGAAGTGGTTAAACTGTTTACATTGCAGTACATTGACTGAAGTAATAGATAGATGGGCCTGGGTTCATTTAACTGGAGTGGTTTATCAGATTAACCGCCTGTGGGAAGAAACTTTTAAAACTGAATGAAGATTTTTGTTTTAATAGCCCTATAGCTAGTGCTTCCCAGAACGGAGCTTTTGGAAAAGACAATTTGCTGGATGGGTATTGTCTCCAATGATTTTTCCTGCACGCTTTTATAATCTCAATTGTATAATGGTTGTATAATCTCAAAAAGATTAGATTATAATAAAGTATATTTTTAAAGGAAATATTTTGTTCTGTTTAGGTATACTGAAAAACTTGTATTAGAAGTGAAGAACAGCTGTAAGTTTTGAGAGGAGTGTATTTCCTGGCAGAATTTAAAAAGCTTAACACGAAAATATGGAAATTATTGTAGGACTGCAGAAACAGAGAATATGGTGGGAAACTGTAATTAATCTCAGCCCTAGACATATGTTTACACAACACCAAAAAATGCAGTGCAGTTGAAATTGGCTTAACTGGAACAAAAAACATGTGCATTTCTTTGGATGAACTAATTCCCATTGGGAACAAAGAGCCCTGATAATCTGTTGGGATTTAAAAACCTTTTCCAAACATCATTAATAATAGTGCAATGTTCAACATTCATCAGTAATATGATTTTTTTCAAACATTGCAGTCCAAACAAATCAGAAGATCAGCTCTGCTTATAGAACAGCAAATTCTATTTCCCAAGCGTCTGTACCATTGATAGATCAACACCCAAACTGCATTTTGCCATCTTTTAGATTGTGACCTCACGATTTCAAATGCCTCTTCATAACAATCTACAGAACTAATGGGCAATACTGTTCAACCTACTTACTTGCACACTCAGAGTGAAGGTCATCCTGACCCCAGTGGTCAACTACACAATGCACACCACGCTTGTAGATAAATTAGGACACCCAACATGTTAAATTCACAAAGGCTGTTCCTGATAAAAAGCTTTGTTCTTTAATCTGTATGCATGTCGACCTTGTTCCTGAGACTCTTGTAGCCCACACTAACTTTTGCATTTTTTAAACCTGGAAATTGTTTAGCTGGTACAGTATAAATATTATGAGCTTCTAAGCAATCATTATGATGTGATGAAGATCATTTTCAAAGTCAAACTGTCTAGATTTTTAGCCAAATCTGGAGATGATTCCTTCAATAGATCTGAGGTAGAGCTTTGCTACCTCCAAATTTCCTCATCCAAAACTGTATATCATTTACACCAAAGCAATTGTGAATTACATAATTTGACAGCATCTTCCTGCCCAATGATCTTAGCCAATAGTGTGGACAAAGAGAGCAAGATGAAGAGAATAACATGATCACAAATTTCCCTTCCAAGTTGGAAACCTTCCTCTTCCATGACTGTTCTATCAAAATCTGAGTCAAAATCCTAAAAGAACCTCTCGCCAATATGATTATGGAAGCAGTACGAGCACAGCAGAAATGGTGATATAAAATGTCCCTCATTAATCCAAGACCACACGTAGAGCACTAAGTATAATTATACTGATTTTCAGACACATGACCCAAATAAGACCCAAATAAGATCATAAAGTTTACAAAATGGAAAGATAATAAAGCAAGTGTCAAGGAAAGCTTCAGAATATTTGTCCTCTCTAATTTCAATGCATCTCACTTTCAAACTTTACTTACTTGTAAGTCTAATGTAAGGTCATCAATTATGATCAATAATTATTATTATTTCTCCCTCTGCCTCTGGTAAACGTTCACCCACATCATCTCCTACAGGTGTCTCCTGCTTATTTATAAAAACTTGTTTCAATTAGCTATTTAAAAATATTGCTATTCTGAAAATGTGCCCAAATGAAGAATATTCTCTTTGCAGAGATTACAGAATTTGCCAGCAGATGGTGCAGTTTGATGTTGGTAAGTGCCACCGGGCATCTAAATTTTCAAGATGTGCAAGATCATGTGATACTTGCATTTCTGGATGAGTCTCAGCACAGAGATTTAAATGAATAATCCAACATCATTTAAATTTCTCAACATTAAGAATTTTGTCTCGAATGTGTGTGCCTCATGCCTTAATTTTTAGATATAAAAACATATTTTCTTGAACACAACTAAAGAGTAAATCCAATAGATTTTAACAAAAACCAGATGTATATATAATGTAATTAAAAAGTCAAGATTAAAATTTGTAGAAAATGTGCCAATCACAACGTAAGGAAATCCAAAGCACACACACACAAAATGCCGGAGAAACTCAAGTCAGGCAGCATCTACGGAAATGAATAAACAGTCGACGTTTTGGACCAAGACCCTTCCTCAGGACTGAGAAGGCTGGGGGAAGACCCCAGAATAAAATGGTGGGGGGAGGGGAAGGAGGCCAGCTCGAAGGTGATAGGGAAAGCCAGGTGGGTGGGAAAGATGAAGGGCTAGAGAAGAAGGAATCTGATAGGAGAGGAGAGTGGACCATGAGAAAATCTTTTTACGCTAGAGGCTGGTGTCGAATGGGGTTTGTACCTGGATTGCTCACCAAAGAATTGGCTTGAAGCTCACTGAATATGAAGGATTAACCTGGCTTTATTCTCATGAAGCTGTGAATTGCTGATACCAACCAGATCTTGTACTTCAGTTCACTAGACAGAGGTTTTGCTGCTGTCTTTAAAAAATAAAAAGTGGTTAATGGTCTTGATCAAAAGTTAATGATTTTGCAACATTCATATATATCCAAAGCCCAAAAGGAATAGAAATGTCATTCAGATGTTTCTGTAAAGTGAAACAGAGCAAATAACTGAGAGTTGGAAACCAATTGAGAATCATAACATGTTCAGGTTCAATATGCAACCAGAAAAGGGCAATAAAGGATCAAAGAAATGGTGTGAGACATCACAGATCTATCAATGAAAATTACAAATTAGCTGGGTCTAAGTTAGAAAGTTCATCAACAGTCAGATAATTTCTCAATAGAGTAGAAATTAATTTTATTCTATTGTAGTAAGACGATGGTGCTTCAAAGAATGAAATTTCTTTGGAAACAGATAAAGCTAAATCACAAATAGGGAGAATACATATTATAGACAGACAGACAGACATACTTTATTGATCCCGAGGGAAATTGGGTTTCGTTACAGCCGCACCAAGAATAGTGAAGAAATATAGCAATATAAAGCCATAAATAATTAAATAATAATAATAAGTTAATCATGCCAAGTGGAAATAAGTCCAGGACCAGCCTATTGGCTCAGGGAGGAGTTCCGAGGGAGGAGTTGTAAAGTTTGATGGCCACAGGTAGGAACGACTTCCTATGACGCTCAGTGTTGCATCTCGGTGAAATGAGTCTCTGGCTGAATGTACTCCTGTGCCTAACCAGTACATTATGGAGTGGATGGGAGTCATTGTTCAAGATGGCATGCAACTTGGACAGCATCCTCTTTTCAGACATCACCGTCAGAGAGTCCAGTTCCACCCCCACAACATCACTGGCCTTACGAATGAGTTTGTTGATTCTGTTGGTGTCTGCTACCCTCAGCCTGCTGCCCCAGCACACAACAGCAAACATGATAGCACTGGCCACCACAGACTTGTAGAACATCCTCAGCATCGTCCGGCAGATGTTAAAGGACCTCAGTCTCCTCAGGAAATAGAGACGGCTCTGACCCTTCTTGTAGACAGCCGCAGTGTTCTTTGACCAGTCCAATTTATTGTTGATTCGTATCCCCAGGTATTTGTAATCCTCCACCATATCCACACTGACCCCTTGGATGGAAACAGGGGTCACTGGTGCCTTAGCCCTCCTCAGATCCACCACCAGCTCCTTAGTCTTTTTCACATTAAGCTGCAGATGACTCTGCTCGCACCATGTGACAAAGTTTCCCACCGTAGCCCTGTACTCAGCCTCATCTCCCTTGCTGGTGCATCTAACTATGGCAGAGTCATCAGAAAACTTCTGAAGATGACAAGACTCTGTGTTGTAGTTGAAGTCCGAAGTGTAGATGGTGAAGAGAAAGGGAGACAGGACAGTCCCCTGTGGAGCCCCAGTGCTGCTGACCACTCTGTCTGACACACAGTGTTGCAAGCACACGTACTGTGGTCTGCCAGTCAGTTAATCAATAATCCATGACACACCAGGGAAACATCCACCTGCATCACTGTCAGCTTCTCACCCAGCAGAGCAGGGCAGATGGTGTTGAATGCACTGGAGAAGTCAAAAAACATGACCCTCACAGTGCTTGCCGGCTTGTCCAGGTGAGCGTAGACACGGTTCAGCAGGTAGACGATGGCATCCTCAACTCCTAGTCGGGGCTGATAGGCAAACTGGAGGGGGTCTAAGTATGGCCTAACCATAGGCCGGAGCTGCTCTAGAACAAGTCTCTCCAGGGTCTTCATGATGTGGGAGGTCAATGCCACCGGTCTGTAGTCATTGGAGCCACTGGGGCACGGCGTCTTCGGTACAGGGACGAGGCAGGACGTCTTCCACAGCACAGGAACCCTCTGGAGACTCAGGCTCAGGTTGAAGACATGGTGAAGTACTCCACATAGCTGGGGGGCACAGGCTTTGAGCACCCTGGGGCTGACACCATCCGGGCCTGCAGCCTTGCTTGGGTGGAGACGTTTCAGCTGTCTTCTCACCTGTTCAGCTGTGAAGCCCACCGTGGTGGTTTCAGGTGTGGGAGGGGTGTAGTCACAAGAGCAGGGTGGGGGGCTGTGAGGAGGGGTAGGAGGGGAGAGTGGAGTGGAGTGGAGATTGGTTGGGGGCTGCCAACAGATGAATCATGTGGGGGATGGGCAGGGGCCACAGTGTCAAATCTGTTGAAGAACAGGTTAAGTTCGTTGGTCCTGTCCACACTGCCTTCAGCTCCTCTGTTGCTAGTTTGCCAGAACCCAGTGATGGTCCTCATCCCACTCCAGACCTCTCTCATGTTGTTCTGCTGGAGTTTCCACTCAAGCTTCCTCCTATACCTGTCTTTAGCCTCCCTGATCTTGGCTTTCAGGTCCCTCTGTATTGTCCTCAGCTCTTCCCTATTTCCATCTCTAAACACCCTCTTTTTAGCGTTCAGGATGTCCTTAACGTCCTTTGTTACCCATGGCTTGTTATTTGAATAACAAAGGACAGTTCTTGCCGGAACATTGCAGCCCACACAGAAGTTGATGTAACCAGTGATGCACTCTTTGAGCCCATCAATGTCCTCTCCATGTGACTCACAGAGCGCCTGCCAGTCTGTCGCCTCAAAACAACCCTGGTTGAAAAAGTTGAAACTAATTACTATATACTAATAATAGCAAATACCTATGTCTGGACACTGTTTATTGAATATAGCTCAGCATATAATACCATCTTTCCTGCAGTCCTGATCAAAAAGCTGCAGAATCTAGGCCTCTGTACCTCCCTCTGTAACTGGATCCTCGACTTCCTAACCAGAAGACCACAATCTGTGTAGATTGGAAATAACATCTTCTCCTCGCTAACAATTAACACTGGTACTCCATAGGGCTTGTGTGCTTAGTCCACTGTTCTACGCTCTCTTCACCCATGACAGTGTGACTAGACATAGCTCAAACAGCATCTATAAATTTACTGATGCTACAACCATTGCTGGCAGAATTTCTGATGGTGACGATAGGGTGTATAGGAGCGAGATATACCAGTTAGTTGAGTGGTGTTACAGCAAAATTCCTTCCACTCAATGTCAGAAGAGCTGATTATGGACTTCAGGAAGGGTAAGACGAGGGAACACAAACCGATTCTCACAGAGGGACCAGAAGTGGAGAGAGTAAGCAATTGCAAATTCCTGGGTGTCAATATCTCTGAGGACCTAACCTGGACATAACGTGTTGATGCAGCTGTAAAGAAAGCACGATAGCAGCTATATTTCATTAGGAGTTTGAGGAGATCTGGTTTGTCAACTAAAACACTCGAAAACTTCTACAAATGTAACTTCTACAAATCTCACTGGCTGCATCACTGTCTGGTATGGTGGGGGGGGGGGGTTGCTACTGCACAAGATCGAAGTAAGTTGCAGAAACTTAAAAAATTAGTCAGCTGGAACTTGGGTACCAGGCTCCATAGTGTACAAATCACCTTCAAGGCGCAGTGCCCATCATTAAGGATCCTCACCACCCAGGACACGCCCTCTTCACACTGTTACCATCAGGGAGGAGGTGTCAAGCAATCAGGAACAGCTTCTTTCCCTTTGCCATCTGATTTCTAAAATGGAAATTGAACCCACAAACACCACCTCACTAATTTTTTTTATTTCTTTTTTTTTGCGCTACTTACTTTAACTTTTTAATAGACACATACGTATATACTTAATGTAACTCAGTTTTTTTTTCTCTACAATTGTACTGCTGCCCTAAAGTTAACAAAATCTATTACGTCTGCTGCCAATATTAAACCTGATTCTGATTCTGACGAGACTTCCGTCAGTTAGGGTCAACCATGGATGTTGTGTCCTAGCTGTCTATATACCCAGGCCTGGGCAGTACCATATGGAGAGCAAGCTGTTGCTCACGTATCCCCCTCTCCACATATCTGACAAACCCAAAGGAACGGAAGAAACCAATACAGTTTGGTACCAGCAGCAGCATTGCAGGAGTTGCCAGTCAGCAAGAAAGTCAATGTAGGGCTGACTGCCTTAGGGACTCCAGCTCTGGATTTTTCCCTTGGGGTTTACTCCCAAGGCCTTCTCCATGAGTGGGCATAGACGTAAGGCAAGCAGAGGTCTGAGATCAGAGTTTTCCTTCTCACAGTTGAGCTGCCAACCACAGGCTGATGCGTCCCAACTGCCTAAAGCGACTGGTGTTAAGGTTCCAGTAACACACCTTTGTCCCTTCTCCTGTCAGCAGAAATGGTTCCACTTGGCTCAGTAGCTAAGTCACATGTGAATGTCAGGAGCTGGTCTTGGTTGTCAGAGGCTATTTGAAATGTACACCATTGGGAGCATTTAATGAGTAGTAGAAGCCTGCCCAATTACCATCCCCACTTTAACAACCTTAAGGAACCTTTAAAAGAAAAGGGAGATAAATAGGAAACATGAAAAATTAAAGGATACAATGAAAGAAAATATTTAGGGATACTATAAACATATTTTCTTCTTAGCCAGTCCTTCCATTTTGAATATAATTTGCTTCCATCCCAAACCTGTGGCCTTTGTGTTGCTTCATGAGGCTACATGACACCCAGTGACTCTGCTAAAGGTCAGGAAGGATGTATTAACATGGAGACTGGTCAGTATTTTGGCAAGTGTTGTAATGCTTCTGCTGTTCACCCAGGATGCCTGTGTACTTCCTACAAATGGACTTGAAGCTTTCAATGGCATGTCAAATATTTTTGCCTTGATCAGCAGTCATGGCCAGGAACTCCCACTGATCAAAGGGAATTACATCTTTTCATTGAGGCTTAGAGAGTTGTGGCAGAGGTCAGAACAGCTTGTCTATTTCGGGAGTCCAGTGCCAGATATGTGAGCCATGTTGCCTGCCCGGTGGAACTGACTGAGTATAATTGGGGCATCATTGCTGGGAATGTTGGCCAGGGAAAGGACACTGATGGTGATTGCCTTTCCTGCCCATGAATTCAGAGTATTTTTGGAGTTAGTGTGTTGGTACCTCTCTGGTGCTGCAGATGGTTCAGGTCTCAGAAGCACCCAAATGCATGGTGATTACCATTGTCTGAAAAAACATGACTTTTGTGTACAGTGTGAGGTTTTAATCTTAAAACGCTCTGTTCCTCAGTTGGCCTAAGACTATGCGAATGAATTTTTTCATTAATGGCTTCCTTCTTTAAGAGGTGTCTCCTGAGATATGGAAAATGGTCCATGTTTTCCAGGCTCTTTGTGTTGCATGGAAAGAGAACTCTAGTACTGGGAATGTCAATACTCTCTTATTTGCGTTTCTGCATTACTGAACAAGTATGACGTAGAATTTGACCTCTGAAAATGAAAATATGCAAATATCATCTACATTTTGCAGCTCTATGATTAAGTTGGGCTGACCTTTGATCTAGAGTAGAGGTAATATAGGTTGAACAAGTTCCTACTTGCCCTATAGATTTGCTCCACTCTAACGGGAACTTTTGAAAGTGAGGTATTGCACTGCAGCTAGGAAGATTGAGGAAAAACTTTGGAGCAATGATGCTGCCCTGAATAATGCCATTCTTTTCTGATACTTAGCCTGTTGTACACCAGTTCATTGAGATTAAAGCTTGCAAGGCCACATAAAGCAGGAGGAAGAACCGGCAATAGTTGAAAAGAGTATTTCAGAGTGTCTCTCATTAAATGAAGTCCAAGGCTTTTGCAAGGTTATTAAAGGTTACCTGTGCTCTCTGCAAAACGCTGTGAAGATGGGTCTTCTATAACTGATATACAGATGATTACTGTGCCAAAGCTATCAACTTGGAACCTCACTCCAGGAGCCTGTGTATTTACTCGGTTTCCTCCCCCTTTCAAAACACGTTCACATCACGATGTTGCTCTGCCCGATTCATGAAAAATCCTGATCATCAGTGATGAACTTAAGACCAAGTATGGGTAAAGCCCACTCCAGAAAAGGTTTTGGATAAGACATGAATCCCTTAACAACTTTATATCGCTTCTTGGTGATTTCAGATAGAGTGCAAAATGGAGAACACCATCGGGTAACAGAAATGGCAGCCAGCTTAGTATGATTTCTAGCAAATAGTAGAGTTTAAAATTTCTGGGCTGTTCAACTGTGCGCATTAAGCTCATTTGCTGCTGTTCTATAATTTATCCCTTGTTTAATCTGTATGATTCCATCCTAAATGTTAAATAACTTTGTTAAACCATTTACATATTCTCGGTTCATTTTGTGCTGGTGGTCCACAACTAATGTCCATGCTAAGCTAGTTATACAATCTGAGGTTCAAGGTGCATGGTTGATGAACGTCCAGTGGACCTCTCCTCTGTAGTTATTGCAGTCTGATACCCAGCAGTCACTGCTGCAGAGTGATATATCTTTATCCCCCTGGTCATTTTCAGAGTTTCACAGAAACGCACAGCAAGATAAAGAGGCCATTGGGTCCCTTTTGGTTGTAGTGCTGAAAAGAAATTATTGAAATCAATCACATTGCACAGTTTTTGTGTAGTAGCCAAGTAAATTACAACACATCAAGTGATCATCCAGCTATTTTTAAACGTGATGAGGATTTCTGTCTCATTCACCCTTTTAAGCGAGCTGCTGACCTTTATCACTCTGCATAAAATTAATATTCTTCAACTGTGTGCTAATCATTATCCCAATTAACTTAAATCTGTACTCCCTTGTAAATGGGATCACTACTCAGGAGGAGTGTTCCTTCCAATTCTCCTTATCTCGGTTTTTTTGTAATTTCACACACATAACTAACTCTCCTCTTGACCTTCTCTCTTCCACAACAAACAAGACCAATTTAGCCAGTCTTTCTTATTATTTGTTTATGTTGAGATTCAGCGTGGAATAGGCCCCTCCTTCCCTTCAAGCCGCACCGCCCTGTAACTCCCAACAACCCCGACTTAACCCTAACCTAATCATGGGAAAATTTACAATGACCAATTAACAACCTGGTACATCTTTGGACTGCGGGCAGAAGCCCGGAGAAAACCTACGTGTCCCATGGAAAGTCGGGCCGATTCCTCATCCGGGACTGAACTCTCAACTCCAACGCCCTGAGCTGCAATAGCGCCGTGCTAAGCACTGCACTACCATCCTCACGTGTAAATTCTCCTGCAAACCCTCTCTAAAGAGGTTACATCCCTCCTGACATCTGGAGTTCAGAAGTTACAATATACTCCGGCTATAGCCTAATTAACACTTTGTACTGTTGCAGGATAACCTCCATGCTCTTGTCTGGTGTGTCTCGGCTAATAAAGAGGACTAACTTCTTGTGCACCAATCATGCTACCTGCAACCATTAATGGACATGTTCACCTACATGCCTTAGCTCCTCTAAACCTCTCAGTGTTTACCTTTTCCAAATATATTTCTTCTCTGAGAGGAATCAGACGTAAACTCTTTAGCTCCCTGCACCCTGTTTGCTTTTGCACAGCCAACATACTTCGTCCTTATTATCAGTTAAGTCCTGGAGTTAATCAGCTGACAAGCCCAGAAGTTTACAAACAAATGAAATAATGAAGCAAGGAATGATTTTCTATTATTACCATTTGATAGTCTCTTCTCTTACAGGCAAGCTACACTTTGGAAGCGTTCAGCTGAAAGACTGAAATACTTGCATAGCCACCTCTGAACAGTTGCAAATTCATTCACCATCAGTGAAAGTGGCTTAGCTTTCGAGAACTTGGCTACTCCTGAGACTTGTTATAATTACATTTCAATATATATATATATGAATAAATACTGCAGTGTAGGTTATGCTAAAATTAACCTAATTATATTGTTTTTGCTGCAGCTAAAATATCCTTAATTGAGTTTGAAGCAGTTCACACTGCCAATGGTATCAGAATTAGGGCATGCGACCCATAAACTCTTGAGTGGATTTTCAGAGGTTGGTGGGGGTAACAGATGCATGTAGGTTTGGTAAAGAATAGTGACCTGGTATTTTAATTAAACATAGTCCCCTGTGATTTGACAAATAACTCCTTTTAATTGGATACAGAATGTCCTTGTCTTTATTTTTAGCATTATCCATTTGTGAGGTCGCTTTGTTTTTGAATTTGCATCTTTGAAGTTCACAGTTATATAAATGCAGCAAAAAAATATTTCTAACTGCGGTGAGAATAGGCCCTTAAATGCCTTGGGCAATCTATTGGGGAATTTTGCAGGGAGCTGTTTTCTGTCAGTTTGAAGTATGTTAAGTGCCATTTAAAATAAATGTCAGAGTTCCTCATTCAAATACCATTCAAATATTTTACTTGTCATTTTCACATAAAAAAGGATTCAAATAATGAGTAGATGCTAATAATATTGCTGGGATGAGTTTATGCAATATGACCTCAATGATAAAATGGGAAATAAAATGCAGTTAATGATAGCACGCCACTCTGGAAAAATACTCCACTCCTTTGACAACATTCAATGAAATGAATTAGCATTTAACAAGTAGCACTGGCAAATTTCCATTTGTTGAATGAGGAAAGCTAAGTGTGATGACCACATGAAATTGTCAAAATTTTATTTTGTTTCTCAAAAGGAAGTCGAGCTTTGAAGTTGCTTTCTCACCGCTTGAAAAGGTACTGCCACTCACGAGCACACTTATGTCACTTCATTGTGATATGCTTTGAGACTTCACCTTGTAATGCAACAGATAAATACAAGCTCTTTCATTTTTAGACCAATTATGCATTGGATTTTCAGGAACTCAATGGAGGACAAAAGGGATACGTAAAGTAATTTAAGTTTCACCACCTTTCAAGGATCCCTTTAAACTAAAGCATATTATATTTTTATATTTCTGTGCACACACTTCAACTCCTATTGACTAATTAAAGGAGCCTGTTTCCCGACTGACTTTCCTGTCAGTTCTTGTGAACGTAATAGGGTGGATGTGGAGAGGAAGCTTCTGGTGCAGGGGTGGAGCGGAGGGATATCCCTTTGGAGCTGCAACAAGGAGGAATTTACTTGGCCAGAAGTTAGTGAATCCACGGATTTCATTGCTACAGACAGCTGTGGAAGCCAAGTCATTGAGTATATTTAAAGCAGAGGTTGATTAACTGTTTCTTAGTAAGGGCTTCAAAGATTACAGGGAGATTGGGGTTGATAGGGAAAATAAATCAGCCATGATTGATTGGCGAAGCAGACTTGATGGGCTGAATGGCCTAATTCTGCTCCTATGCCTTATGCTTCTGAATTTCATAATCCATATTGTTGCTACTTTTTCCCCTGTAGCTATTTCTTCCCTATAGTGTTAGTTTCAGAGTCTAAGTCCAGGGTTGAATGTAAAACATTGCTATTTTATAATTGTTTGAACAACTTTCACCTAGTGAAATTATTAATGGGGGGAAGGAGGGCAGCAGGAATTGTAAAATGACTAAGGCAAAGTATCATTTGGCCCATCTGGGAGATCAAACGTAAGGAGAAGGTATGCAGACTCATTGATATCATTGAAGTACAACTTAATCTTGTGGTCCATGTCCATAGTTTACTAAAAGTAGATATGGTGGTAAAGAAGGTTTATGGCATGCCTGCCTTGATTGGTAAGGATGTTGAATATAAGTCTAAGGAAGTCATGCTGCATCTATATAAAACTCTAATCAGACCATAGCTGGGATCTCACATGTAATTATGGTCTCCCCCTCCCCCAGTTTGGGAAGGATATGAAGAGTGTGAAGAGGGTTCAGAAGAAATTAACCAGGATGCTGTGTGGATTAGAGGGTAGGAGATACAAGGGAAAATTGATCTGATCTCCCTAGAGATCCGAGACTGAGGGGAAAACTATTAGAGTTTTTAAAACTATGAGAGGCATAGGTAGGGTAGACAGAATCGTTTCCTCATCAAACACCACAGGACAATTTTTAAGGTTATGGGGAGGGGGAGGGTTAAATGCAACTGAGAGGCAAGATTTTTACACAGAGGGTGGGAGCGGCTGGAATGGATTACTGGGAACAGGCAGCTTGGGGGAGTTTAAGAAGCTTTTAGATAGATGTTTGAAAATGAAAAGAATGGAGGAACAGGATGATACACAGGAGGAGGGCCTTGGCACCGCTATCAGCACAACGCAGTCATAGAGTCAACATTGAGTACAACACAGAAACAGGCTCTTTGGCCATCTAGTCTATGCCAAAAACTATTTAAACTGCCTATTCTCAACTACCCACACCATGACCATAGTCCTCCGTATCCCTACTATCCATATTCTATCCAAACTTCTCTTAAACGTTGAAATCAATCTCACATGGACCACTTGTGCTGACATCTCATTCCACACTCTCACGGCCCTCTGACTAAAGAAGATTTCCCTCACGTTCTCCTTAAACTTCTCACCTTTCACTCTTAAGCCATGTCCACTGGTTGTAGTCCCACCCAACCTCAGTGGAAAAAGCCTGTTTGCATTTACCCTATCTATACCCCTCATAATTTTGTATACCTCTAAGAAATCTCCTCTCAATCTTCTAAAGAATACAGTCCTAACCTATCCAATCTTTCCTTATAACTCAGATCCGGCAAAATCGTTGTAAATTTTCTCTGCACTCTTTCAATCTTGTTTACATCTTTCCTCTAAGTAGGTAATCAAAACTGCACACAATACTCCAAATTAGGCCTCACCAATGCCTTATACAACTTCAACATAACATCCTACCTTCTGTACTCAATACATTGATTTATGAAGGCCAATGTGCCAGAAGTTTTCTTTATGACCCTAACTACCTGTGACGCCACTTTCAACGAATTATGTACCGGTATTTTCAGATCCCTTTTCTCTACCACACTCCTCAGTGCCCTACCATTTGCTGTGTAAGAAATCGCAGTCTTGGTAATGAGAATCCAACAATGTAATTTCATATGATATCTACATTGCTAAGTTCTGCAGTGAGCTCCCTGCAAGGAGTTTGTACATTCTCCCCGTGACCGTGTGGGTTTCCTCCAGATGCTCCAGTTTCCTCCCACAGTCTAAAGACGCAATAGTTCATAGGTTAATTGGTCATAGTAAATTGTCCTGTGATTAGGCTGGGATTAAGTTGGGGGACTGATGGGTGGCGCGGCTCAAAGGGCCAATTCTGAATTGTACCTCAATAAATAAATAAATACTAACCATTTCATGTGCAAGTGTAGTAACATCATTTTTTTCGCCCTAGAAGTATACTTTGTTCATAAAATTTGCAAATGTACAATATAGCACTTTCATCTGTCGTTATTCGCTTCACCAAGGATATCATCATGTTTAATTAAAATATCTACATTAGGTCAGGAGTGTATCAACTTTCCATTCCTAAGCCCTCCATTGGTATAAGTTGAGAGGCAATTATACAGGGAGCAGTGGAAAGCAAACCTGTGGCCTTTTCCCAGAGCCCTTGCATGGCTCCACCAAGCTTCAGTCTCTTTCTTAGATTACAACATTCTGGAATGATGATTGAATTTTCCATCTTCAGGTACGCTGCTTTCTCATTGTTTTCCATTATCATTCTTCTTAACCCAGTTCTATAAAATTTCTTCCAAACAATAAGTATTCATGCTTAATCAATGGCTTAATCAATCTTTTATTTTATGTATTACTCTTCCTTCCAGTTCTGTGTTGAATATTACGAGCACTCCAGTTCCGATAAAGGGTTGCTGCTTGAGTGTGTGAGTTCTTCCAGCATTTTCTGTTTCCATGGAGATTACTTTAGTCATAGATTGTGCAGAAGGTTGCCTAGGGATAGGGTGGGAGCTGGGACACGTGAAAAAAATCTGGGTGGAGCAGTGGGAGATGGAATTTAGTTCAGATAAGTAAGTCAAATTCATGTAGAGCATGTAGAGTAAGTGATTAAAAACAGAAGGAATAGATTAACTTCATTTGTTATGTGCATTGAAAAGTAAACACACTCCTTACACACGCACATTTACACACACACACACACACATTGCCTTGTCATTCTGCTGTCATTGCAGTAAGTGTATACATGCCGATGTCTTGCCTGGTATGTTTTCATAACGGGTCCTAAACTGACTTCAGGTTGGCTTTATGCTGCCTTTCCCGCCATACATGGTGGAATATTCCATTTCTTCAGTAATGGGAATGTGCAAATGTGTATATATTGTTTGTATGTAGTATTTAAGGTAGATAATTCGTTTTATTTTGTAATATGATTGCAACTGTGTTGTGGGATGCATCATATTCTAAGTTTTAAGTGAACTTTGTTGGTAATTGAAGGGGGAATGTCCTAGTGCCAAATAAAAAGGTACTCATCACCCTCAGTTCAGGGGCTGCCGGAAGCTTACACTGGACAAAGTATGGAGCTATTATTGCATTTTCTGGTAGATATCTTTCTGTAAACATTGGCAGTTTTCTTTTCACTCATTTTTATGTTTAATTTTTGATGCTCCGACTAAGCTTGCGACTCCAGCTATTTTTCCTATGGTCACACCCATGTCTTTCACATAGCATGTTTGGAGGAAATCCACGTGGTCACAGAGAGAACATACCAACAGACAGCGGCGGGAATTGAACCCTGATCACAGATGTTGTAAAGCGTCACACCAGTTGTTAGGCTACTGTACTGCTTTAGGCAAGGTCCTTAGGAGTGCAGAAGTAGAGAGGGATTTTAGAGGGCATGTCCATATCTCCCTGAACGTAGTGCTGGAAATAGATGGTGTGATAGTTGGTATGCTCGAATTCATAGGCTCTGAGACTTTGAGTATAAGGGTTGGAACAGCACGTTGCAGTTGCTCAAAACATTGTTTAGACCACACTTAGAGTACTATGTACAGTTCTGGTTGGCACACTACAGGGTGGGTGAGGTAGCAATAGTGAAGGTGCAGAAGATATTCACCGGAGGGTGGTGGGCATGTGGATCAAGCTGCCCGAGGAGTTGATAGAGGCAGGTACCATCATAGTATTTTCAAAACATTTGGACAGTTGCATGGACAGGAAGCAAATTGAGAGGTAAGGGGTAAATGCAGGAAAACAGGATTAGAATGGCACTAGCATACATGAGCATCACAGTAAGCATAGGTAAGGTTGGTGTTTCTGTGCTGAATGTTTCTATAAATTCTCTGTTTCTTAGTTCCAGCATCTGTAGTTTTGTTTTCCATGACTGACGATGATACATGGATACCAGCAGTGGTAAATTTAATTGTTTCTACAGAATATGGTCAAGTGATGTACCTGTCCTCACAGAAAAATGGAAACGAGTTAAACTCAGTACCTAGGTTTCAGCATCAGTGACGCACAAGAGGACAAATGGGACCTTTTGTTGCAGCTTAGAGATAAATAGAAAGACTGACTTTCAAAATAATGAAGGTTGGGAAGGTCAGAAGGGATTTCAACTTTCTAAAAGTAAGTCTGTTATTTTCTTCCAAATGTTCCATGTTTTGTTTCTGAAGCTGCTTTAGTCTATTCTTGGGACAATTTCTTGTCACATATCAACGAGGTATGTGAGTCAATGTGGTAGTTAAAACAACTTGCTTTTAAACTCAAGAGGGCATTCATTGAGCTCAGACTGTAAGCTTTAGAAATTAAATGTGAACAAATGAATTGGGCCACTGGATTTTCAGAGTCATAGAACATTACAGCACAGAAACAGGTCCTTTGGCCCATCTAGTCTGTCCTGAACCATTCATCTGCCCAGGCCCATTGACCTGCACCCGGACCATAGCCCTCCATACCCCTCTCATCCACGTACCAATCCAAATTTTATTTAGATGTTGAAATCGACCCTGCATCTACCACTTGCACTGGCAGCTCGTTCCACACTTTCACCACCCTCTGAGAGAAAGGTTCTTAAACTTTTTCACGCCATGGACCCCTTGGCCAGTGCAGTGAAGCCTATGGACCCCTTCTCAGAATAATGTATTTAAAGTTATAAAATAGATACATAGGATCACAAAAGAAACTAATTACATTGAAATAGTTATCAAAATATTTAAAAAGCTCATTTGTGATATAGTAATATATTTGCTTCTTTATTAATGCATTAAATAACAAGACTACACACTTAAAATATAGGCAAGTGAAAATTAAATTTTATTTTTTAAAGACATATCAATGTCTGTTGTTGCTCAGCTTATTATCTAATGTTCTCATTATTTCTTACTATTTATTTATATTTGCTGAGAATGCCTGCAGGAAAATGAGTCTCAGGGTGGTATATAGTGACATATGCAGCATGTACTTTGATAATAAAATTTACTTTGAACTTTGAAGAACATTAAACTGTGGGGTGGTCATTGACAAAGCAACATACACATCATATTGGACTTTAATCTATTCAATATGCATATACTGTAAGTGATTTACTTATTTATTTATTTGTTCTATTTTATGTATTGCATTGAACTGCTGCTGCAAGGTTAAATTTCACAACACATGCTGGTGATAATAAACCCGGTTCTGATTCTGACATCCAATGGCAGGGTTGCCCAATAGTTGGCCAGCTACGTTGCACAAGCATCTGCAGACAGGAAGACCGCGATCATGTTTGATCTAGCGGCGGTTCTAATAATTACCATGATTTCAAAGTAAGGATCAGCGTGCCATAAATGATGTTTTGAGATTTTTGTAACAACTGTAAGATGATATGAAAATATCTGCGATTTCTATTGGTGACAAAGTGACAGATACTGCTAATACTACTGCGGTTTGTTGTCTACACGGTCTGACACGGTGGTCGTCAGCAGCACAGGGGCGCCGCAGGGAACCGTACTCTCTCCGGTCCTGTTCACCCTGTACACATCAGACTTCCAATATAACTCAGAGTCCTGCCATGTGCAGAAGTTCGCTGATGACACGGCCATAGTGGGGTGTGTCAGGAATGGACAGGAGGAGGAGTATAGGAAACTGATACAGGACTTTGTGATATGGTGCAACTCAAACTACCTGCGTCTCAATATCACCAAGACCAAGGAGATGGTGGTGGACTTTAGGAGATCTAGGCCTCATATGGAGCCAGTGATCATTAATGGAGAATGTGTGGAGCAGGTTAAGACCTACAAGTATCTGGGAGTACAGTTAGACGAGAAGCTAGACTGGACTGCCAACACAGATGCCTTGTGCAGGAAGGCACAGAGTCGAATGTACTTCCTAAGAAGGTTGGCGTCATTCAATGTCTGTAGTGAGATGCTGAAGATGTTCTATAGGTCAGTTGTGGAGAGTGCCCTCTTCTTTGTGGTGGCGTGTTGGGGAGGAAGCATTAAGAAGAGGGACGCCTCACGTCTTAATAAGCTGGTAAGGAAGGCGGGCTCTGTCGTGGGCAAAGTACTGGAGAGTTTAACATCGGTAGCTGAGCGAAGGGCGCTGAGTAGGCTACGGTCAATTATGGATAACTCTGAACATCCTCTACATAGCACCATCCAGAGACAGAGAAGCAGTTTCAGCGACAGGTTACTATCGATGCAATGCTCCTCAGACAGGATGAAGAGGTCAATACTCCCCAATGCCATTAGGCTTTACAATTCTACCGCCAGGACTTAAGAACTTTTTAAAGCTATTATTAATGCTTTTTGAGATGGTGATTTAGATGCATATCATATTTTTTTTTTACTGAGTTAAGTATTGTATGTTATTAGTTTTGCTACAACAAGTGTATGGGACATTGGAAAAAAGTTGAATTTCCCCATGGGGATGAATAAAGTATCTATCTATCTATCTATCTATCTACATTCTTAATTGAAGGAAATGCTAAATTTCAGTTAGAGGTTAGTGAAAATAAAGATGTAAAATTTTCCCATCCAGGTTCATGGACCCCCTGGAATCTGTATATGGAACCCAGGATAAGAACCCCTGCACTAAGAGAAAAGGCTTCCCCCTAATGTTCCCCTTAAACATTTCACCTTTCACCCTTAACCAATGAACTCTAGTTGAAGTCTCACCCAACATCACTGGAAAAAGCCTGCTTGCATTTACCCTGTCCATTACACCTCATAATTTTGTAACCCTCTATCAAATCTCCCCTCAATCTTCTACCTTCTAGGAAATAAAGTCCTATCTTATACAACCTTTCCCTATAACACAGGTCCTCAAGTCTCAGCAACATCCTTACAAATTTTCTCTGCACTCTTTTAATCTTATTTACACTTTTTCTGTAGGTAGGTGACCAAAACTGGCCACAATACTTCAAAGTAGGCCTCACTAAAATCTTATACTATTTCAACATAGCATCCCAACTCCTGTACTTTATGCATTGATTTATGAAAGCCAATGTGCCAAAGGCTTTCTTTATGATCCTCTCTACCTGGGATGCCACTTTCCCAAATCCCTCGGTTCTACCACACTCTTCAGTGCCCTACCACTCACTGTGTAAGACCTACACTAGTTGGTCCTCCCAAAGTGCAACACCTCACACTTGACTGCATTAAATCCCGTCTCCCAATTTTCCAGCTGGTTCATATCCCTCTACAATCTTTGATAGTCTTCCTTGCTATCCATTACACCCCCAATCTTGGTGTCATCTGCAAATTTGCTGATACAGTTAACCACATTATTATCGAGATCATTGATATAGATGTCAGCCTGCAGAACGCATTTCAACAACAGATCCAGTACAGATTCCTGTGACACACCATTAGTCACAGGCCTCCAGTCAGAGAGGCAACCAAATGTAACCACTCTCAGGCTTCTTCTACAAAGCCAATGTCTGATACAATTTACCACTCATCTGAAATACCAAGTGACTGAATCTTCTTGACTAACCTCCAATGCAGGACCTTGTGAAAGGCCTTGCTGAAGTCCATATAGACAACATCTACTACCTTGCCTTCACCAGCTTTCCAGTCACTGGGATAACCACACAGACGCTGCCCAACCTGCTGAGTATTCCATGCATTTGGAACTCAGCAGGCCAGGCAGCGTCTATGGAAAAGAGTACAGTCAATGTTTCAGGCCGAAACCCTTCAGCTAGTCCTACCAAAGAGTTTCGGCCCAAAACGGTGACTGCACTCTTTTCCATAGATGCTGCCCGGCCTGTTGAGGTCCTCCAGCATTTTGTGTGTGCTGCTCAGATTTCCACCATCTGCAGATTTTCTGTTGTTTGTAATCCCATACATTTAATGTTTCTATTTCCCATATAATTGTTTGCCCAAATATAAGTCAACTAAACAGAAGTATTTTGGGCAAACAAGTAGAAGCTAAAATTGGCCCTAATGGTTTCCAATTATTTTACTTCCAATGATTAGGAGCCGTGGGAGCTCCAGTTACACTCACGGGTTTAAATTGGCTTTCTCCTGTTTGGTATTCCAATGTGCTGTGAAATGCTCCTATCTTCACCTTCATCAGTGATCACGATATTGCAGTACCATTGAAAACATTTGTAATAGCACGTTTTTGAGAACACTAAAAAACTACTCCAGATTTCTGTCTCAATGTTAATTCACCCCACAAAGCCACAATATGCACAATGGCCATGCACTATGCTAGAAGCAATAAATCTACAGACTATTTTCTAAATGGGGAGAAAATCCAGAAATCTGAGATGTAAAGGGACTTGGGAGTCCTTGTGCAGAACACGCTAAAGCAGGGGTGTCAAACTCATTTTAGGTCACGGGCCGGATTGAGCAAAATGCAGCTTCATGCGGGCCGGATCAGTTGGACGCGTGCGAACGCAGCTTTCGTTGCCTCCGTTTTTTCAGCCTGCTCTCATGTGTCTCAGTCTCTGCTATAACTACAAAGTGTTTCACTTTACAAATTCCGTTTCTTATGAAGAAGACTGCCGAGCAAGACTGCCGAAAAAACCCTGAAAACCTGGTACCTGAATAAACTCAGCATTAGCCATATCATACGCCATAGGCGCTTCGATTACTGGGGCCAGCTTTAATAGTAATTAGATATTATCTTGCGGGCCAAAGATAATTCCACCGCGGGCCGGATTTGGCCCGTGGGCCTTGAGTTTGACATATATGCCCTAAAGGTTAACTTGCAGGTAGAGTCAAGGGTGAGGAACCAAATGCAATGCTAGCATTCATTTCAAGAGATCTAGATTACAAGAGCAGGGATTTGATGTTGTGGCTTTATAAGGCACTGGTGAGGCCCCACCTTGAGCCTTGTGAGCAGTTCTGTGCTCCTCATCTCAGAAAAGTGCTGGCATTGGAGGACATTCACAAGGATGATTCCAGGAATGAAAAGTTTATCATACAAGGAACGCTTGATAGCTCTGGGTCTGTGTTCCCTGGGAGTTCAGAAGGATGAGGAGGAATCTCATTGAAACCTTTCAGCTGTTGAAAGGCTTAGTCGGAGTGGATGTGGAAAGGATGTTTCCCATGGTGGGAGAGTCTAGAACAAGAAGGCACAGCCTCAGGATAGAGGGCAGAGATGCAGAGAAATAGCCAGAGGGTGGTAAATTTGTGGAATTTGTTACTACAGGCAGCTGTGGAGGCCAGGTCATTGGGTGTATTTAAGGAAGAGTTTGATAGGTTCTTGATTTGAAGGTTACGGAGAGAAGGCCAAGCAGTAGGGCTGAGGAAGAGAAAAAAGGATCAGCCATGATTAAATTGTGGAGCAGTCTCAATGGTCAAATGGCCTAATTCTGCTCCAGTGTCTTAGGGTCTTTATTTTGAAGCCGTTAAGCACAGGAGTGTCCAAGTGTCCCAAGTTTGAGTATGAAAATGTAATAAACATATTTAAATAGACTCTTATCACGTGCTGTTACTGTTGTCGGGTACCCACTGTGAGGAGACAGTGTGTGAGATGCCTTTTTCAATATCAATACTGGGCTAGGAGGATTAGAAGAACTCACCAGAGCTGCTTGAGGAAGGCCCCATAGATTGCAGTGGCTTCCAGCAGCTTCTTCTGGTCCCTGCTGAGGACTCCGATCTCTGCTCCTCCAGTATGCCCAGTACAAAGACTGTCCATGACACTGAATTGGCTTCCCCTTTCATCCATATTCAGGCTGTTACTTTAGCCAGTTGCTGGGAGGAAAGTTGAGAATGAGGTTCTGCCGTTAATTCTGAAACAGAAGACAAACCAGAAGCAGAACATTTTCATGATGCAGTTATTACTTGCATATACTTCAGGATTACCAATAATGTGTTGCCTGTACAACAGGCTACCAGACTTTCTTTCCTGGAAAGCGCCTCCTTAGAAAGTGACCATTAAATTATTTGATTTTCATTTGTTTTTAATTTATCTATGCCAGCAATGAGATATGAAGCAGAGCGACTGCATATGACAGGCAAGGTCACGGAGCAGTGGAGACAGTAAAAGTGGAGGGAGCAGGCCTACTTGCTACCTTACACAGGCCTCTGCCTGTATGTCACAAAACTGATCTTAGAAATGGGCTGAAAAACAAATTGATTTTCTTTTTGTACAGTTGATATTAAAGTGCAGTTTTCAGGTTGCCAATATTATCAAAATAAATCCAAAGTTCAGGATGAATGAACTTTAGCCAGTGTAGCCAACTGGACAGATTTCTTCATCTTTAAATAATGACTTCAGCCCTTGTGATACCTTATTTTAACATTGCTGCCCACAAAGCAACAACAGTAATTTTTTTGTCCATGTCATTCAAATTATGTGTTGACAGATTCGGTCAGAGTGTGCAAATATTAATTCATTAATTTACTTTAACTAATGTTTGCTATTATAAAAGTGATCCAGTATATAGCAAGTTAGAGAGATATATGAGTCAATAATGTTTTGTCCTAATTAATGTAAATTTCATTTGCAATATAAATGTACTAATATGCTGAAATGATTTACTGTGGCAAAGAATAAAGGACAAGCTAATGAAATAAAGTCCTTATGAAGATGTTATTCTTAAATTTCTTTCTTTGACTCCTACCAAAAAGACATATGTATGAAAGCAATTAGTTTTTGAAAGATCATGGAAAAAAATGGCAACTTTGAACAAAGTGAGATATTAATATATAATAATAGTGCAAAATTATTCTGTTCTATATTTGATAATTAAGGAATGTGACATGATCATTTTAGTTTGTTTGAAATTTAAATTTGTTATAGAATGACTTACTATCTCAAAGAATAATAAATTAAAGTTATTCAGGACAATTTATCTGTATAGCTTCCAGCAACATGGCTTGGCTTTCATACTGTTATCCTTCTTTTGATAAGTGATCTAAAATAACAGATGTATTGATAGAGTCTGCACCAAGATTAACATGAAGACATGCGATGGTTATAGCAGGTACAGAATTGACTAGTAAAGGTTCAATCAGTACCAATGGCAGCACCCTAGCTATTAGGGGTGAGGAATAATGACTCAACACAAGAACGCAGACTACTATCCTTGTGGAGCATTTATTCCCTACTGTTGAGACCAAGCTTCTGGCTCCTCAGGCTTTTGGGAAACCTAGTAACACACACACACAAACTGCTGGAGGAACTCAGCAGGCCAGGCAGTAGCTATGGAAAGAATTAAATGGTCAATATTTTGGGTCAAGACCCTTCATTACTGATTAATGGTCTTGACCTGAAACATTGACTCCTTATTGTTTTTTCATAGATGCTTCCTGGCTGCTGAATCCCTCTAGCGTTTTGTGTATGTTGCTTGGATTTCCAGCATCTGCAGATTTTCTCTTGTTTGTGATTGGGAAACCTGATGCCTATTCCACAGAGCTTGGCTGAATTGAGTTCTTTAACAAAGAGTCAGCCCCTCTCTGCTGGAGAAACATACTCTGTCTGTCTGACAAATGAACAGGAGTGAGCTACTCAGACCCTCCATCCTACTCCACCAGTCAATTAATCCATAATTCAGTAACCTCCTTCAATTCCACTACCATCTCCATCCTCATCATTCCACCTTGAAATTCCACTTCTTATAAAACTGCCCTTTATGCATTAGCTCCTCATTTGCCCAATCATCCATCCAGCTCTCACTCTGTGCAATTCTCTCACTAAATCACTCCATCTCGCCACCTCTCTGTACACACCTTAGAAAGACCTTAAATCATAAATTGACCTTTGGAATGACATATTTGTTTTAATGGGGGGAGGGAGGAAACACTGAGGCTCCACGAGATCATTTGTGGGATGAGGCAATCTTGTGCCGAAGGACCAAAGAGGCCTGAATTCACTGGAAATTAGAAGACCAAGAGACAAATTCATTTAATCACAACATATTTAGAGGGTGTAGCTGCTGAGGGAATGCTTCCACCTGCTACAGAGTTAGAAACTAGAGACCAGTACAAAATGGTCCTTGTAATCTGACATATCCCTCAATCCACCATTACAATTAGCCAAGGAGATTCAGTATCAGAATCAGGTTTAGTATCACTGGCATAGTTTGTGAAATTTGTTATGTGGCAGCAGTACAATGCAATACATAATAATAGAAAAAACATGAATTACACAGATATATAATAGTTAAATTAAATACGTAGTGCAAAAATAAAAATAAGAAAGTAACACACACAAAATGTCCTGATGAAGGGTCTCGGCCCGAAACGTCGACTATACTCTTCTCCATAGATGCTGCCTGACCTGCTGAGTTATTTCAGTTTTTTGTGTGTGTTGCTTGAATTTCCAGCATCTGCAGATTATCTTTTTCTAATAAAAAAAAAGTTGGCAGGTAGTGTTCATAGGTTCAATGTCCTTTCAGAAATCAGATTGCAGAGGGGAAGAAGCTGTTCCTGAATCATTGAGTGTGTACCTTCAGGCTCCTGTACCTCCTCCCTGATGGCAGCAATGAGAACAGGGTACATCCTGTGTGATGGAGTCCTTAATGATGGATGCAGCCTTTTTGAGGCATTGCTCCTTAAAAATGTCCTGGATACTACAGAGGCTGGTGCCCATGATGGAGCTGACTAAGTTTACAACTCTCTGTAGCTTATATTGATCCTGTGCAGTAGCGGCCCCCATACCAGGCGGTGATGCAGCCAGTTAGAATGCTCTCCACAGTACATCTGTAGAAATTTCTGAGTGCCTTTGGTGACATACCAAACCTCCTCAAACTCCGAAAGAAATATAGCCACTGCTGTGCCTTCTTTGTAGCTGCATCAATATGTTGGGTACAGGATAGATCCTCAGAGATATTGACACCCAGATAAACCCTTGTTAATAAAAGAAGAATGCTAAAGTCCTTGCCTTGTGCACCTAAGACTCCATGAAGGAAAGACAGGTAACAGATAAACGAAAAACAGAAAATGCTGGATATACTCAACACATCAGGGACCACTGTTAGAAAAGATTTGAAGTTTCAGGTTGATGATCCTGATAAATTATATCATTTTTAAATAACCTTATTCAATATAAAATTATAGTGTATATAAAATATCTACTATGACAACCTTATAGTAGGGGGGTTGGGTTGCCTAAAAATAGTGAAGAAATGTGTAGAATGGGGGTTATACTGTGGCACCACCAGTATAATGATTTAAGGTTATACTTGGCACCTCTTTCCTACCACCACACAGGTTTCTCAAACTGGAGGAATCCTTCTAAAGTGTGAGTGAAACCCTCAGGAAATGGTGACAATGGATAGTGAGCATCCGGCTGCACGGAAACCATTTTGAAGCTCCAAAGTTGCCCCTCTTCCATCCTCACACTCTCAATTAAATTTCAGTAATTCATTCTTCTGACAGGTTAATTGTTTAGGACTGGATATACATTCTCAGAGAGAATTTAACAATCCATGGCTATGAATCTGGAAGGCTAACAAGGTGGATTTTCCATGGAGACAATCCATCTTATGTGAGATTCAGGACGTGACTTTTTGAAGAGACATTTCACTTCAACCAGTGTTGGGTTAACATGTTGTGCTGCCTTTCAGAACGGATGAGAAACTGAAATTATGAATGGCAGAGTACTGAATGAGAAGAGAGAGGAGGAGAAAAGCATAGATGGGAAAGGAGGGAGAAAAAAAGCAGGTGGGAGGGTCAGAGACATAGGGTGCAATAGGATTTGGAGACAGGGAAGGTCACTGAAGGGTCAGAACAGGATTGCAACTGAAGAAGAGAGGGCAAAGAGAGAGAGAGACTTTGTAACTCCAAAACATAAAACGAATTGAAAGAAAAACCCAGAAGCCAGGTGCATTTAGTTTTAATTTAGTGTATTTAAGGCAGAGATTGATAGGTTCTTGATTAGCCACAGAATCAAATATTTTGGAGAGAAGGCCAGGGAGTGGGGCTGAGGAGGGAAAAGATAGGATCAGCCATGATTGAATGGTGGAGCAGATTTGATTGGCCAAATGGCCTAATTCTGCTCCTATGTCTTATGGTCTTAGTGAGGTGCTCACCTATGACATGGTGGGGTAATGACGTCTGTCTTTCACGTACTTATACATACAACCCATATTTAATTATATAAATGACAATGTATGCTTAATCAAACAATGTACTTACAATATTACTAAAATATTAAATACACTACACTCCTCCCTGTTCAGCTATAAACAGCAACTCTATATAGAATTCATCTCATCTAGAGTCATGGAGAAGTCCAGCACAGAAACAGGCTCTTTAGCCCATGTCAAAGCCTTTTAAACTGCTTACTCCCATTGAACTACACCGGATCCTTTGCCCTCCCTCTCCCCACTATCCATGTACTGATCTAAACTTCTCTTAAACATTGAAATCAAACTAGCATGCACCACTTGTGCTGGCAGCTCATTCCGCACTTTCACGATCCTCTGAGTGAAGAAATTTTCCCTCATGTTCAGCTTAAACTTCTCACCTTTCACCCTTAACCCATGACCTCTGGTTGTAGTCCCACACAATCTCAGCGGAAAAAGCCTGCTTGCCTTTACCCCATCTATACCCCTCATAGTTTTGTATACCACTATCACATCTCCCCTCAATCTTCTACATTCTAAGGAATACAGACCTAAACTATCCAATTGTTCCTTATAACTCAGGTCCTCCGGAGTTATTTACATAAGTTTTCTCTGTACTCTTTTAACCTTATTTACATCTTTCCTGTAGGTCACAGACCAAAGTTGCACTCTATACTCCAGATTGGGCCTCACCAACGTTTTATGCAATTTTAACATAATATCCCATCTCCTGACTCAATAATTTGATTTATGAAGGCCAATGTGCCAAAAGCTTTCTTTATGACTTTATCTACATGTGATGCCACTTTCAATGAATTATGGACCTGCGTTCGGTGCCCTACTGTTCACTGTGTAAGACTTACCCTGGTTGGTACAGCCGTGGTGCAAAGCCTTGCACTTGTCTGAATTAAATTCCATCTGCCATTTTTCCAGCTGATGCAGCTCACTCTGCAAGCCATGATAGCCTTCCTCACTGTCCACTACATCACCAGTCTTTGTGTCGTACACAAACTTGCTGATCCAGTTAACCACGTTATCACCCAGATCATTGATATAGATGATAAACAACAAAGGACCCAGCACCGATCCCTGTGGCACAGCACTAGTTACAGGCTTTCAGTAAGAGAGGCAACCATCTACTACCACTCTCTGGCTTCTCCCACAAAGCCAATGTCTAATCCAACTTACTGCCTCATCTTGAATGAACTGAACCTTCTTGACCAACATCCCATGTGGGACCTTGTCAAATGCCTTCCTAACATCCACTGCCTTGCCTTCATCAACTTCCCCGGTAACTTTCTCAAAAAAACTCTATAAAATTGGTCAGACACAATTTACCACACACGAAGCTATGCTGACCATCCTTAATCAGTCCATGTCTACCCAAATACTTATATATTCAGTCCCTTAGAATACCTTCCAATAACTTTCCCACAAGTGATGTCAGATAGACTGGCCTATAATTTCTTGGGTTATATTTAGAGACTTTGTTGAACAGCAGAACAACAATGGCTATCCTCCAATCCTCTGGTCTCTCTCCTGTCACTAAGGATGTTTTAAATATCTCTGCAAGAGCCCCGGCAATTTTTGCGCTTGCCTCTTGTAGCATCCGAGGGAGCACCTTGTCAGGCCCTGGGGGTTTATCCATCTTGATATGCCTCAAGGTAGCAATCAGCTCCTCTGTACAGGTTCCATGAAGTTGATGCCCCTTTGCCTCACTCCTGTAGGCTCTGCGTCTGTCTCCTGAGTAAATACAGATGCAATAAAATTAAATAGGATCTCCCACATCTGTTTTGGCTCCACACATGAATTACCATTCTGGTCTTCCAGAAGTCCAATTTTGTCCCTTGCAATCATTTTGCTCGTCATATCTGTAGAATCCCTTAGGATTCTCCTTCAACTTGCTGCTAGGGCAATCTCATGCCTTCTTTTAGCCCTCCTGATTTCTTTCTTAAGTGTTCTCTTGCATTTCTTATACTCCTTAAGCACCTCATTTGTTCCTACTTAACTATACCTGCTATGCATCTCCTTTTTTCTCTTAACCAAAGCCTCAATATCTCTTGAAAACCAATGCTTTCTACACTTGTTATCCTAATCTTTTATTCTGACAAGCAGACACAAGCTTTATACTCACAAAATTTCACTTTTGAAGGCCTCCCACTTACCAAGTATACCTTTGCCAGAAAACATTCTGTCCCAATCCACACTTGTCAGATCATTTCTGATATTGTCAAAATTGGCCTTTCTCCAATTTAGAATCTCAACCCGTGAACCAGACCTATTGTTTTGCATATTTACTTTGAAACTAATAGCACTGTCTCTTTCATCAATAGCAGACCAAGTATCGCACACACTCTTGCTGGGATTTCTACGTACTGATTAAGGAAGCTTTCCTGAACACATTTGACAAACTCTATCCCATCTAGTCCTTTTACAGTATGGGAGCCCCAGTCAATATGTGGCAAATTAAAATCACCTACTATCACAACGTTATGCTTCTTGCAACAGTCTGTGACCTTGTTACAGGTTTGTTCCTCTAAATCCCTCAGACTGTTGGGTGGTCTATAATATTGCCCCATTAACGTGGTCATACCTTTCTTATTTCTCAGTTTTACCCATAACACCTCACTAGACAACTTCTCCAGTCTGTCCTGATACAGCATTGCTGTGACTTTTTCCTGACTAGTAACACCACCCCTCCTCCTTGAATCCCTCCCGCTCTGTCATACCTGAAACAATGGTACCCCAGAATATTGAGCTGCCAGTCCTGCCGCTCCTGCAATCAAGTATCATTAATGGCTACAATGTCATAATTCCAGGTGCTGATACAGGCCCTGAGCCCATTTGCCCTTCCTATGATACTTCTTGCACTGAAATTTATACAGCTTAAGACACTAGTCATCCCATACTCAACATTTTGATTCTTGACTTTGTCTGAAGTCTTGCCACCATCTGTTTCCACAACCTATCCACCAACTGTTCTGGAATCCTGGTTCACAACCCCTGCAACTCTAGATTTAACCCCACAATGCAGATTTAGCAAACCTTCCCACTAGGATATTAGTCCCCTTCTGGTTCCGGTGCAAACCAGCCCTTCTGTACAGATCCCAACTTCCCTGGAAAAGAGCCCAATGATCCAAAAATCTGATGCCCTCCCTCCTACACCGACATCCTTAGCCACATGTTAAACTGTGTAATCTTCCTAGTTCTGGCCTCAGTAGCTCATGGCATGGATAGAAATCCAAAGATCACATCCATGGAGCTTCTGTCCTTTAACTTAGCACCTAACCCCCTGAACTCCCCATACAGAACCTTGTCATTCATGGATCTCTGGCTGTTCACCCTCAAGAATGTTGCGGACTCAATCCAAGATAACTCAGAACCTGGCATCCGGAAGGCTATATGCCATCTGGAAATCTCATTCTCACCCATAGAGCCTCCTTTCTGTTTCCCCAACTAACAAATCCGCTATCACTACAGCATGCCTCTTCTCCCCACTTCCCTTCTGAGTCACAGAGGCAAACTAAGTGTCAGAGACCTGACTGCTGTGACTTTCCTCTGCTAGGTCACTACCGCCCCCCAACAGAATTCAAAAAGATATATCTATTGTTGAGGAGGTTGGTCACAGGGGTACTCTGCACTGGCTCTTTAACCCTTTTCTCCTTCCTTACCGTCACCTAGTTTCCTGTGTCCTGAACATTCAGTGGAACTACAGATCTATATCCTAGCTATCACCCCTTCAGCCTCGCAAGTGATCCGGAGTTCATCCAATTCCAGCTCCAACTCCATAACTTGGAATGTTAGAAGCTGCAGCTGGATGTACCTCTTGCAGTTGTAGTTGTCAGGGACACTAGAGATCTACCTGCCTTCCCATGTTCTGCAAGGGGACCATTCAACTATCCTGCCTGGCATCTCTACTATTCCAACTGAGCAAATGTAAAGAAGGGAGCAAATGTAGAGCTTTTCGTTTTTGGTTTCTCTGACTGAAGCCTCGAAGATCTAAATCCTCAAAATCACCACTCTAACTCCGACCACTCCAACAATGGCCACTTTGCTTACCCCGGCCTTCCCTTGCTGTGCTCTTGCTAATCAATCCCAAATGCCGATTGGTTGCTGGTCAGAGCTCCAAAAAAAAACTGCCGTTGAGCTGCTGAACTCTAAACTCGGTCAGCAGACCTGAGTAAAACTCCGTCCTCTCAAGCTTCTGATCTCCTGATAGGTCGCTGGTCAGCGCTCTAAGCAAACTGCCACACAACGCTGCCTTTTCTTCTCGGTCAACAGACCTGAGTAAAACTCCGTCCTCTCAAGCTTCTGATCTCCTGATAGGTCGCTGGTCAGCACTCTAAGCAAACTGCCACACAATGCTGCCTCAGTCAGCAGATCTAGGTGAAATTCCCAATTCTCAAGCTTCTGATCTCCAAATAGGTCGCAGGTCTACATGACTATCTATACGACATCCACAGCATAGGAAATTTCAAATTGTCACATTCGGGCCTAAAGATTTATGTGGAGGATTTTTTACTCTTGTGGGAAACAGTCTTTCCTGACAAGGGTTGGTGGGTTGGGGGGGGGGGGTCACTCTGTTTGTGGTTGTAGCAGTTTAGGAGTTGACTGTGGGGCTGCAGGAAGTGGTTCTAACAGCTCTGGACACTTTTCTTCTGGATGTGTTTGAATCCCAAAAAGTGCATATGACAAGCTGCTCAAGCTGTTGATCTGTCCTAGGCCGCCGGATAATGCTCCGAGCCAAGGCCTTCTTCTTGACCGTGCTGAAATGACCATCATGTAGCTCCTCTAACACTTTAACTCCCAGCTTGGATCGAGCAGCAACTCTCAATCTCCACATAGGGCAACCCCCGTCAAGGGCAAGTTCATCTTGGCACTGGTAAACATGGGGAAAATGGAATTTCTGCTACATATTCCAGCTGTTTTGGGTGGTCATATAGACCTGAGAGAGTATGGGGTCTTTTTGGCTTCCGTTTGGATCACCTCTGCCATAATAGGAAGACTTTCAATTTGCATTAGGGAGAATATGGCGAGAGAAGAGTCCTCTTTTGTAATTTTTTCATTTATTTCCTTCGGCAAGGGTAAGCGGAACAATCCATCAGCAAGTCCATGATTAGTCATCCTCTTGAATTCAATCTTATACTTGTGTCCTCCAAGAAACAGAGCCCATCTCTGCATTCATCCTGCTGTTGTTAGTGGAACACCCTTCTGTGGATTGAAAATGGGCACTAGTGGTTGATGATCAGTAATGAGTGTAAACTCTGTCCCATACAAGTACTGGTTGAAATGTTTTACACTTTCTCCCCCAAACCAGACTCAAGGCCTCTCTGTCAATCTGTACGTAATTTTTCTCTGCAGTGGTAAGGGAACATGATGCGAAGGCAATGGGGCAAAGGCCATTCTTGTAACATAAGGTGAGGCGTCTCAGACAAGCTGCACTTGAAAATATGAATTGTAAAATCAAATCAAGTCAACTTTTATTGTCATTTCGATCATAACTGCTGGTACAGTGCATAGTAAAAATGAGACAACGTTTTTCAGAACCATGGTGTTACATGACACAGTACAAAAAACTAGACTGAACTACGTAATAAAAAAAACACAGAGAAAGCTACTCTAGACTACAGACCTAGACTGGACTACATAAAGTGCACAAAAACAGTGCAGGCATTACAATAAATAATAAACAGGACAGTAGGGCAAGGTGTCAGTCCAGGCTTCAGGTATTGAGGAGTCTGATAGCTTGGGGGAAGAAACTGTTACATAGTCTGGTCGTGAGAGCCCGAATGCTTCGGAGCCTTTTCCCAGACGGCAGGAGGGAGAAGAGATTGTATGAGGGGTGCATGGGGTCCTTCATAATGCTGTTTCCTTTGTAGATGCAGCATGTAGTGTAAATGTCCTTGATGGCGGGAAGAGAGATCCCGATGATCTTCTCAGCTGGCCTCACTATCCGCTGCAGGGTCTTGCGATCCAAGATGGTGCAATTTCCAAACCAGGCAGTGATGCAGTTGCTCAGGATGCTCTCAATACAACCCCTGTAGAATGTGATGAGGATGGGGGGTGGGAGATGGACTTTCCTCAGCCTTCGCAAAAAGTAGAGACGCTGCTGGGCTTTCTTTGCTATGGAGCTTGTGTTGAGGGACCAGGTGAGATTCTCCATCTGGTGAACACCAAAAAATTTGGTGCTGTTTACGATCTCTACCGAGAAGCCGTCGATGTTCAGCAGGGAGTGGTCGCTCCATGCTCTGCTGAAGTCAACAACCATCTTTTTTGTTTTGTTCACATTAAGAGACAGGTTGTTGGCTCTGCACCAGTCCATTAGCCGCTGCACCTCCTCTCTGTAAGCTGACTCGTCGTTCTTCCTGATGAGACCCACCATGGTCGTGTCATCAGCGAACTTGATTATATGGTTTGAGCTGTGTGTTGCAGCACAGTCGTGGGTCAGCAGAGTGAACAGCAGTGGATTGAGCACACAACCCTGGGGAGCCCCCGTGCTCTGTGTGATGGTGTTGGAGATGCTGCTCCCAATCCGGACTGACTGAGGTCTCCCAATCAGGAAGTCTAGGATCCAGTTGCAGAGGGGGGTGTTCAGGCCCAGTAGGCTCAGCTTTCCAATCAGTTTCTGAGGGATGATTGTGTTGAATGCTGAACTGAAGTCTATGAACAGCATCCGAACGTATGTGTCTTTTTTGTCCAGGTGGGTTAGGGCCAGGTGGAGGGTGGTGGCAAAGGCATCATCTGTTGAGCGGTTGGGACGGTACACAAATTGCAGGGGGTCGAGTGAGGGGGGGGCAGCAGGGTCTTGATGTGCCTCATGACGAGCCTCTCAAAACACTTCATGATGATGGATGTAAGTGCAATGGACGGGACGGTAGTCATGTAAGACAGTGTCTGACGTCACCATTTCCTTTGCCATTTGGAAAGCCACCTCACACTGCTTTGTCCATTGCCATTTCTTCCCAATCTGTAGTAATGAGTTAAAGGGGTGGAGCACATTAGCCAAGATTAGGAGGAAACTGGTATAGTAATGGACAAATCCTAAAAAGGACTATAACTGTGACATGTCCTTTGGCCTTGGGGCAGCCACCTCTTCTTGAATTTTTTTCAGCATACTTGTGTAAATCTTGTGTCAATGGTGTGACCACAGTAAGTAGTGCTTGGTTTAAAGAATTCACACTTGTGCCATGCTCTGAGCCCATAATCATCTAATCTCTTTAACACTGATTTTGCAAATGTTCCTTGTCATCCTGAATGGTAAAAATGGTAAAAACTGAGTGCCTAGACAGCCTTGCAGCACCTGGTCCATTTCTTTTTGACAGAGTGCAGGTATAGATGCTACTCCGGAAATAAGCCTATTATAGTGATAAAGCCCTTTTTGAGTGTTTATGGTGCGAATCACTTGGGACTCTTCTTCCATCTCCATCTGTAGGTTGGCCTAAGCTTAGTCCAGTTTCCTGAAGTATTTGCCTCCACAAAGGTTTGCAAAGATATCCTCTATCCTGGGCAGAGGATATTGATTGATTTTCAATACTGTGTTGATGGTGACCTTAAAATCACCACTGATCCTGGCAGATCCATTCTTCTGGGCTGCTGGTGCCATAGGTGTTCCCTATGGGCTCCACTCAAACCTGGAAAGAAACCCTTCAGCCTCCGTACTATCTAGCTCACTGTCTACTTTACCACTGGTGCAAAACTTGAGTGTCACATATTGGTTTAACACTACTTTACCCTTAATATGTTTGGGTTTTCCAATGCCATCCTTGAATACTGTTGTGGCATCATCCAGTACCTTTCCTAACACCTTTACTTCCTGAGAAAGCTGAAGAAATTTTGCCTGTCCCCTAAAACCTTCACTAATTTTTACAGGTGCACCGTAGAAAGCATTCTTCTAGGGTGAATCACAACCTGGTATGGAAGTTGTCCTGTCCAAGACCGGAAGAAGCTGCAGAAGATTGTGAACGTAGCCCAGCACATCACACAAACCAATCTAATATCCTTGGACTCACTTTACACCGCACGCTGTCGGAGCAGTGCTGCCAGGATAATCAATTTGCCAGATTTGGGAACAGCTTCTTTCCAACTGAGATAAAGCTGCTAAATGGATCCTGACCCGGATCTGGGCCGTACCTTCCAAATATCCGGACCTGACTTGCATTACCTTACTTTCTCTTTTCTATTTTCTAATTATGATTTATAATTTAAGTTTTTATTATATTTACTTCGATTTGTACTTCAGGGAGCACGAAGCGCAGAATCAAATATCGCTGTGATGATTGTATGCTCTAGTATCAATTGTTTGGTGTCAATAAAGTAAAGTAATGGAGTAAAGTAATTCACTTTCAGTTGACCCTATTGCGGGTTCGCACATGTAAATAGTCGATGGATCTCTACTCAAGTGGTATTTGTCTCAGTCAGTCACAACCCCACAATGCTGGCCCTCCTGTTTTTACCATATACAAGCCCAATGTGTCGTGTTGGTTGTTGTATTTCACTGTTACAAATATCATTCCTACTGGAGTTATCTTTTCTCCAGTATAAGTTCTTGGTTAAACCTGCTTTAGTCAGGTGTATGTGAGCCCCTGCCACAATGGTGACTTGATTTGTTCAACCAGGCAAGTTTCTGTTTTGATGTTGCAATTTTCTTCCTGCTCGCTTTCATTGCTGACTGCAGTTCAAGTCTCTGGCTGCTGTTTTCATTGATACAGTGATCTCAACTGCTCATTTAAATGTGAGTTGTCCTTCAGTTAGCTGTCTTTGAATGCTTTCTTGGAAGATTTGACAAACTAAATGATCTTTCAGTGCATCCTTAAACCCATCACTGAATTGATAATACTAAGACAATTTCTTTAGTCCACCTTCTCTCTCCTTCACCTGATTTTAAAATTGTTCTTTTACTTTATTTTCCTTCCTCCACAACTTACCTCAAGTTTCAAATGGGAATTACCTCATGAATTTCCCTCAGAGTTACTCCTCTCCAATCAACCTTCAGGTTCTATAAGATGCAGCAACTCATGGCATGATGAAGATAAGTAGATAAATATTACACTGAAAAAGATAACTATATTGGCATTCTATATAAATACAAGCCTGTTTTTCTCTCCATTGACTTGTGACTGAATCAGATTTTATCTGTAGAGGGCAGTAGATTCCAGACAGGGCTGATATTGAAATCAATGTATTCTAACTTTGAGAACTCAACCAGCAGCTAAGAGCAGACTATGGACAACAGTGAGTTAATTGAGAAAACAGTGACCTGGATATTGGAGATGGAAAACTGGTTTCTGCCATCATTTTTAGCAGAAACTAAGGTTTACTTCTTGGGAAATCTCCCCAAATAACTGTTTGAATTGCTTTGCATTCCCTATAAAATTATCTTCTATGAAACAACCTTCACTAAACTACAATGTTTTTCAGAAAATCAACCAGCAACATTAACAAAGCCTTCAGACTTAGAATCACAATGGGGAAAAAGTCAAGAGAATTCAAAAGTGAAAATCTTGTCAAACTTTTAAAATCATATTCATCAAAATTTAAGTTTTGCTTTATTTAATGTACATTTGAACCGCCTTAATAAGCTAGCAATTTCACAGTCTTCTGAAAGACATGATGGACTTAACGCTCAAGCATGCAGATACGGCACCTTTAAGTGGACAATTGTACGTCACCATGGTGAAAAGAAAGGGAAGAGGGGAGGACTCTAAGCCAGGCTGAGATGCAGAGGAATGAAACCCCCTCTACCCAGCACAACACTCAATGTCGGCAGTACAAAGAAGCTGATTATTGACCAGGTAGAGGATCCATCATCAAAGACCCCCACCACCAGGCCATGTTCTCTTCTTGCTGCTGCCATTAGGAAGTAGGTACAGGAGCCTCAGGTCCCACACCACCAGGTCTAGGACCAATTATTACCCCTCAACCATCTGGCTCCTGAACCACTGGGGACAGAAACTTAGAAAACCTGCAGCACAATACAGGCCCTTCATCCCAGAAAGCTGTGCTGAACATGTCCCTATCTTAGAACTACCTAGGCTTAACCATAGCCCCCTATTTTTCTAAGCTACATCTATCCAGCCAGGAGTCTCTTAAAAGACCCTATCGTTTCTGCCTCCACCACCGCCACTGGCAGCCCATTCCACGCACTCACCACTCTCTGCATAAAAAAACTTACCCCGACATCTCCCTCTGTACCTACTTCCAAGCACCATAAAACTGTGCCCTCTCTTGCTAGCCATTTCAGCCCATGGGAAAACGCCTCTGACTATCCACGCAATCAATGCCTCTCATTATCTTGTACAACACTATCAGATCACTGCTCATCCTCCGTCGCTCCAAGGAGAAAAGACCGAGTTCACTCAACCTATTTTCATAAGGCATGCTCCTCAATCCAGGCAACATCCTTGTAAATCTCCGCTGCACCCTTTCTATAGTTTCCACATCCTTCCTGTAGTGAGGTGACCAGAACTGAGCACAGTACTCCATGTGGGGTCTGACCAGGGTCCTATATAACAGTAACATTACCTCTCGGCTCTTAAACTCAGTCTCACGGTTGATGAAGGCCAATGCACCGTATGCCTTCTTAACCACAAAGTCAACCTGCACAGCTGCTTTGAGCGTCCTATGGACTCGGACCCCAAGATTCCTCTGATCCTCCACACTGCCAACAGTCTTACCATTAATACTATATTCTGCCATCATATTCAACCTACCAAAATGAACAACCTCACACTTATCTGGGTTGAACTCCATCTGCCACTTTTCAGCCCAATTTTGCATCCTATCAATGTCCCACTGCAACCTCTGATAGCCCTCCACACTATCCACAAAACCCCCAGCCTTTCTGTCATCAGCAAATTTACTAACCCATCCCTCCACTTCCTCATCCAGGTCATTTATAAAAATCACGAAGAGTAGGGATCGTAGAATGGATCCCAGAGGCATACCACTGGTCACTGACCTCCATGCAGAATATGACCCATCTACAACACTCTTTTTCAGTCTGCTGCAAATCATCCCAACAATCGCCAAGATCTTTTTCCGTAGTGAATACTGAAGCAAAGTATTCATTAAGTACCTCTGCCATTTCCTCCGGTTCCATACATACTTTTCCACTGTCACATTTGATTGGTCCTATTCTCTGACATCTTATCCTCTTGCTCTTCACATACTTGTAGAATGCCTTGGGGTTTTCCTTAATCCTGTCTGCCAAGGCCTTCTCATGGTCCCTTCTGGCTCTCCTAATTTCATTCTTAAGCTCCTTCCTGTTAGCCTTATAATCTTCTAGATCTCTGTCATTACCTAGTTTTTTGAACATTTCATAAGCTCTTCTTCTCTTCTTGACTAGACTTACAACAGCCTTTGTACACCATGGTTCCTGCACCCTACTATCCTTTCCCTGTCTCGTTGGAACTTATCTATGCAGAACCCCACGCATATATCCCCTGAACATTTGCCACATTTCTTCTGTAATTTCCCTGAGAACATCTGTTTCCAATTTATGCTTCCAAGTTCCTGCCTGATAGCCTCATACTTCCCCTTACTCCAATTAAACATTTCCCTAACTTGTCTGTTTCTATCCCTCTCCAATGCTATAGTAAAGGAGATATAATTGTGATCACTATCTGCAAAATGCTCTCCCACTGAGAGACCTGGCACCTGACCAGGTTCATTTCCCAATACCAAATCAAGTACAGACTCTCCTCTTGTAGGCTTATCTACATATTGTGTCAAGAAACCTTCCTAAACGCACCTAACAAACTCCACCCCATCGAAACCCCTCTCTCTAGGGAAATGCCAATCAATATTTGGGAAATTAAAATCTCCCACCAAAACCACCTGTTATTATTAGTCCTTTCCAGAATCTGTCTCCCTATCTGCTCCTCGATGTCTCTGTTACCATTGGGTCGTCTATAAAACACCCAGTAGAGTTATTGACCCCTTCCTATTCCTAACTTCCACCCACAGAGTCTTTGTAGACAAGCCCTCCATGACTTCCTCCTTTCTGCAGCCTTGACACTATCTCTGATCAACAGCGCCATGCCCCCACCTCTTTTGCCTCCCTCCCTGTCCTTTCTGAAACAGCTAAAGCCTGGCACTTGAAGTAGCCATTCCTGCCCTTGCACCATCCAAGTCTCTGTAATGGCCACAGCATCATGGCTCCCTCACTCAACTTACTTCGCCCAATCACTGAACTGTTCCCACAACCTATGGTCTCACTTCTATGTACTCTTCATCTAATGACCTCAATATTTATTTCATATTTATTTATTATTAGTAATTCTTATTTTTCTTTTATATTTGCAGTTTGTTGTCTTTTGCAGATTGGTTGTTTGTCTGTTTTGTTGATGCGGTCTTTCATTGATTCTACTATGTTTCTTGAATTTTCTGAGTATGCCTGCAAGAGAACAGATCTCAGGGTAGGGTATGGTGACAAAACACGTACTTGGATAATAAATTTACTTTGAACTTTGAACTTAAAGATGAACTTAAATAACATGAATGAAGTGCCCAACAAATTAGAACTACATTGTTTTAGATGATAAGATTTTAAAATAACTCACTGTTTCACAAAAACATCAAAAATGTGCATCTATTTCCAGGGATAAAAATACAGGATTTGGATCATCTTCTCTGGACCCTTCAAGTTGTGGGAAGACTGCTGCAGCTTGGCATTCAGGCTGCTAAGTCAAAATTTCATGGAAGTCCTGATGGAGAAATGCATTGGCGTAAAAGGACCTTTTCAACTTGGACTAGTGCCCTTGTCACCAATTCAGCACTGCAAGCTAAAATGTGCTGACAGATCAATACTACTGGGAAATTTAAAGGTCCATCTGACTATTTTCCTATTAAGTCAGTTTAGTTTTACTCTTCATCCATTTGCAGAACTTTACTCCATCTTTTGCAGCTTGAAAATATGCACATTTTCAAACCTTACCTCATCATAATTTCCCCACTGCTGATTTGTCATCCTTTTCATCAACTTGTATTCTGAGCTCATTCATATGGATATCTTCTTACCTCATGAGACTTTGCATATTTTAGTCTCAAATTCTTTGACTTTCCACTGTTCTTTACTCTTCATACTTAGAATATTTGTGTTACCACCATTACTCATTACTTTAGTAAAGTAGTGAGTATTCATGGATTTCACTCCCTCAGTTCTTATTGTTTCAGGCAACTTAACAAGAAAGCACGCAGCACAGGGGTAGAGTAAAGTTTGGCAATGTTTAACAGATAGCATTTTACAAGGGATGTTATTCATCAGCTTTGACCATGCTCTTTCAATCTGATCCACTTTTCTTATTCAATGTCTTCTGTTCTCCACCCTGCTTTCCCTGCCCTTCTCTTATTTTTTCCATCCTGCCCCTTATTTCTCTGCAACAGAAAATATATCTAACTTTTCTTGCTTATAATGGAAGATTATAAATTCAAATAGTCATAGAAAAGTACGGCACAAAAATAGGCCTTTTGACCAATCTAGTCCATGCTAAATCATTAAAATTGTCTAGTCACATCAAAATGAACCTGGACCATACCCCTCCCATCCATGTACCTATCCAAACTACTATCAAATGTTGAAATTGAGCTTGCATGCACCACTTGCAATGGAAACTCATTCCACACTCTCATGACCCCCTGAGTGAAGAAGTTTTCCCTTATGTTCCTCTTAAACTTTTAACCTTTCAAACTTAACCCATGGCCTCTAGTTGTGGTCCCAACCAACCTCAATGGAAACAAAGTGGAGTAAGGAGAATTACAGAGGCATGAGAGAGGAGTTGACCAAAATTAATTGGAAAAGTACACTGGCAGGGATGACGGCAGAGCTGCAATGGCTGGAATTTCTGGAAGCAATTCAGAAGACACAGGATATATACATCCCAAAGAGGAAGAAGTGTTCTAAAGGCAAGATGACACAACTGTTTTCAGTTTTACACCAGGCACATCTATTGTGATCTGCTTCAGTAATACTATGCAGTTCTGGGCATGACACTTCACCATTGTCAGACTCTGTGTTGCCTTCAGTTACTTTACGCATTTGCTTAGCTTTGTGTTCAAACTTTTTCATTTGGTGTGGTCTTTCTCTTTAGCTATGCTTTTTGTCTGCTTTGCATACTCTGTCTATGTGATCTTGTCTGTGACTCTTCTGCAAATTTTTTCTTTGAATCAACAGTTATTTGCATTATGGGAGGATTGGCCACATTGATAACATTTTTGGCTTTTTGTACCATTCAGGGACATTTTGTGCATTTCACACTCTAAACTCTTTTTCTGTAGTTCTGCTGCATCCTTTGCTGCAGTCTCTAATGATATTGGAATGACCAATGCCTATTCTAAGGTTAGATCTCTTTCTGACAGTAGCCTCTTTTGAGTGTTTTAGCTATGCATGCCTCATACAATCCTGTCCCTTAATGCATCAGAAAGTCCATTTCTAAAGTCATAGTATTGGGAAAGTTTGTGCAGTTCTGCAATGTATTCAGAAATGCTTTCATCCTTTGACTGATTCCTCTTGTAAAATCTAAATCTCTCAGCTATTACTGGTGGTTTAGAGCTCAAGGGAGTTTGTAAAATTGTAACAATCTTGTCGAACATCTTGCTCGCTGGCTTTTCAGGGGTTATAAAGTTGCTTAAGAAACTGTACATCCTTGCACCCATTAAGCAAAAAAGTGTAGGGGCTTTCTTCTACTCCTCCACATTGTTCGTATCACTGTACAGTTCATCCCTCTCGAAATACGACTCCCAGTCTTCATTAGCACTATCAAATTCATCAACTTCCCCAACTAAGTCATCGCCGCATTATTTTCACTTTAACTTTGCTAATGGTGCTTCTTTCACTGTGTACTATGCAGTTACTCACTTGTCCCTTTGTTACTGTCCGTGACAGCTTTCTTTGTAATATTTAACTCTTTCCTCTCACTGTCTTGTCCCATAACTGCTGGTGCAGTTGGTGATATTCTCTGACATTTAGATTCGTACTCATCACCAATTTGTTGTGTTGGTGCATCTATGCATCAATTAAAATAAAAGCACACATGGGAAATGGCTTTGCCTGATGTATTCACATTGCAGTGACAGGGAGAGCAGATCAATGCAAATGCATAGACAACAGATTATTCCACATAGATAAGTTATCAGTCCATATGCAGTGCTGAGCGGAGTCATTGCGCTTAAAGAAATAGATCCATACATTGCATAGGCAACATCCACTGCCCTGCCTTCATCAACTTTCCTGATAACTTCCTTGAAAAACTCTATAAGATTGGTTAGAGACAACCTACCATGCACGAAGCCATGCTGACTAACCCTAATCAGTCCCTGAAATATCAACTGTATTTCTCTGCATTGTTGCTTCCTTGACCTGTTAAGGATTTCCAGCATTGGTCTGTCTTCAGTTCAGACTTCCAGCAAACGTACTATTTTGCTTCAATATTATTTTACTCCCCAGTTAAGTAGAACGAAGTTGAGATGGGTAGGTATATGGTTGCCTATGACTGTCTTAACCATATTTTGATTATTATGAGAAAGAAATTGGCCTGTCTCTTAGTTGGGATTTCCACAGTACATTCAGGAAATATTACGTTCTTTGGCATACGTGCCCTGCAAAGAATCAAACAAGGGCATCGATATTTTCATGATATTTAATCTTCTTTGTAAATGAAAATCAGTCTTGTACCCTTTGAAGTCTCAGCTGAACCAGAATGACAGTCTCTGCACATCTGTCCCATTGCATTAGCATCTATTTAAGCTGAAGAAACAGCTTGTGAACTATGTTTGGCTGCTACTTGAAACATGAAAGCAGGAGCAACAAATAGTGCTTGCCTAATAGATTGAGCATTTCTTCCCAGCCTTACTTTGGCATGATTCTAAAGAGATGACAGAACTATGGGGGAGTCGTGAACAGATGGGAAAGAGGCAAAAAACAATTCCCATATTTAGGAAAAATCCTGTAATTTACCACTGAAAACAATTAAACTCTATTTATAACATCTCTGGTTCTCCAGTAAGTAATCAATAATTGAATGTTTGTCTGTGTAGTAAGCTTCCCAATCCATATTATTTCACATTGGTTTATAATCTATTCGGAATCTTTCCTTCCTAAGGTTACTTGTGGGTGGGGATACCACTCACTTGGAAAAGCAATGGCTCATGAAGTGAAAAGATCAACACAAAAATGCCATCTAAAATAATACAAATTTATTTCATATCTTCAAGGAAATTATTTCCATATCAAACTACCAGACTTAAAAGGGCCATTCACAAACCTAATTAACACACTTCACATTCTCAATTTTATGAGAACTTGTGAGTGAAACTTCAAGATTTTTCAGCAAATTTGTGAAAAACCAGCTCGTTTGTGTCAGATTTAATGAAGAGGTAATGTAGATGTTGATTACTATAATGGTAGCTTATTGTGTGAGCATTTCTTCAGCTTGTGCTGTGATTAATTAATTAGTAAAGTGTTATGATCACCCCAAATGAAGCTGAGCAATTTATCAACCCAATTTTGGTGTTCTACAGAGATAGAGAAAATTACAGCAATATTTTTTTAATAGCAGATACTGAAAGTCTAAAATGAAAATTAAATGTTGGAAATGCTCAACAAGTCAAGCAGCACCTGTGGAAAGAGAAACAGCGTTAACATTTCAGACTGAAGATCGTTCATGTGTTTGCTTCCTTCTTGAAATATACGTTCGAAGTTCAAAATTTATTTTATAGCAATGTATATGTACAGTATACATCCTTGAGATTTGTCTCCTTACAGGCAGCCACAAAACAAAGATTCCCAAAAGAACCCATCACCATCCAATGTGCAGGGGAATAAAATCGTGCAAGTAATAAAAGTTAGCAAATAACATTCAGAACTGAATTTCATAAAGCTGAGTCTACAGCCATGAAGCCAGTCATCACTGCGGCTGATTCAGGAGACCATTAGTTGCAGGCCACAACTAATAAAGCATAGAGATGAGTAAACTTTGTGGAGCAGCAAGCTGAACTGGCCTGTCAGTTGTCTCTGGCCCCGATACCCTAACCTTTTCAATCTGGCCTAGCGCTTAAATCATCCAAACCTCAGGTCGTTCCTTGCTTTTGTACCCAGGCCCTACCATTTCAATACTCTTTCAGGCCCGGGCTCTGCCACCTCAGTTCAGCCCATACCTGACCTTTCCAACTGGGCTCGGTGCTTAAATCAATCAAACTTCGGGTCTTTCCTCTTGGGGCCAGGCCTGGGCCCCTCTGCCTTATTGCTACCTCACTTCCGCTCACCTTTCCTCAGTTCTGCTGCATCAAATCACTTCCAAGCCCGCTCCAGCAATGGCCAGACTTTGGCTCATTCCCTGCTCTTGGGGCTGGGCTCTGCCACCTCAATTCGGCCCGTACTCATCACCCTGCAACCATCCTGCACCTTCAGGCAGTTCAAAAGCTCAGCTCCAAAAAGGGAAGTTACAGGCTATTGATTGCTGTGATCATACCAAGAAAAAGTGTGATTAATACAGTAATTTATAGTTTTGTTCGCTACCAGATAGTCATCACTGCACTTCACCATTGTGCCATCTTAAACCAGAAATGTACAGTATTTCTGTCTGAGTTTCCCCTTCCTGTGATCAATTTGAAATGGACTAAAGGAGTATAAAGTGGATAGGAAATTATTTGGACTTTGCAAAACAATTTGGTTGAATATCCTGTCTTCTGCCCTCTGCAACTGGATACTTGACTTACTCACTCAGAAACCACAGTTATTGGGGGTAACATCTCCTCCTCGCTGACAATCAACACTGGTGCACTTCAAGGATGCATGCTTAGCCTGCTGCTCTACACTGACAACTATGTCGTTAGGCACAGTTCAAATGTCATCTATAATTTTGTCAATGACACAACTATTGGCAGAATTCCAGATGGCAATGAGGACATGGACAGGAGCGAGCTAGATTCTGACGAAGGGTCTCGGCCCGAAATGTCGACAGTGCTTCTCCTTATAGATGCTGCCTGGCCTGCTGCGTTCCACCAGCATTTTGTGTGTGTTGTTTGAATTTCCAGCATCTGCAGATTTCCTCGAGTGAGCTAGATTGGCTGTTTGAGTGGTGTCACAACAACAGCCTTGCACTCACCATCAGTAAGATCAAGGAATTAAATATGGACTTCGGGAAGGGCAAGTCAAGGGAACACACACCAGTCCTCATTGAAGAATCAGCAGTGGAAAGGGTGAGCAGATTCAAGTTCCAGGGTGACAACATCTCTAAAGATCATTCCTGTGCCCAATATATTGATGCAATTACAAAGAGGGCATGGCAGCAGTTATATTTCATTAGGAGCTTAAGGAGATTTCATATATCATCAAAGACGCTCTGAAATTTCTACAGATGTACTGTGGAGAGCATTCTAACCGGTTGCATCACCATCAGTATGGAGGGGACACTACACAGGATCGGGAAAAGCTGCAGAAAGTTGTAAACTCAGCAAGCTCCACCACAGGCATTAACTTTTCCCATACTGAGCGCACCTTCAAAAGACGATACCTCAAAAAGGCAGCACCCACCATCATCCAGGACATGTCTTCTTCTCATTGGTATCATTAAGGAGGAGGTACAGCAGCCCGAAGACACACACTCAATGTTTCAGGAACAGCTTCTTCGCATCCGGCATCAGATTTTTAAATGGGCAATGAACCCATGAACATGACTTCACTACTTCTCTCTTTTTGCATGACTTATTTAATTTATTTTATATATATATTTATTGTAATTTATCATTTTTACTATATATTGCAATGCACTGCTGCCACAGAACAACATATTTCATGGCATATGCCTGTGATATTAAACCTAATTCCGATTCTGATTCTCTCTCAAGGCACTTGACAGGAATGATAAGTTAGGATTGATCTTGAGCTACTAAACTATTGTCTTGCAAAGAGGAACCAACATAGAATAACTATACATTACAACTAGTCAGATCTTCTTATTTTCTTAGTTCTGTATCACAGTTTACTGCTAAAAATATTGGGCAAAGTAAACTACTGAGAAATGGTTTTGGTTGTGTGTGGGTTGTTCCTGCACTTATCATCTAAGTGCCTGCTACAGACATACTTTGTGTTAACTACAAAGAAATTAATAAGGTGACTGCTAAAGGTTAGGCTACATCCACTCAGCATTCTATACCATTATCCTCTCAAAACTAATCAATAAGTTCTAAGACCTTGGCTTCAATACCCCCTTGTGCAATTGATGCCTCAATTTCCTCACTTGCAAAACCCAGTCGGATTGGCAACATCCCTTCCACAATCTCCATCGGTACAGGCGCACCACAAGGCTATGTGCTTAGGCCCCCGCTCTACTTGCTTAACAATTACGACTATGTGTCTAAGTACAGCTCCAATGCCGTATTCAAGTTTGCTGATGACACCACTGTTGTGGGCCAAATCAAAGGTGGTGATGAATCAGCATATAAGAGGGAGGTTGAAAATCTGGCTGGTGGTGACATGACAACAACCTCTTACTCAATGTCAGCAAGACCAAGGAGCTGATTACTGACTTCAGGAGGAGACCAGAGGTTCATAATCCAGTCTTCACTGGATGATCAGAGGTGGAGAGGATCAGCAACTTTAAATTCCTTGGTGTCATTATTTCAGAGGACCTGTCCTGGGACCAGCATATTTTCAATTACAAAGAAAGCAATAGCTCTACTTAGGAGTTTGTGAAAATTCAACGTGACATCTAAAACTTTGACAAACTTCTACAGATGTGCAGTGGAGAGTATATTGACTGGCTACATCACAGCCTGGTATGGAAACACCAATGGCCCTGAATGGTAAGTAGTACAAAAGTAGTGGATACGGCCATTCCAGCAAGGGTAAAGCACTCCCCACCATTGAGCTCATCCATGTGGAGCGCTGGTGCAAGAAAGCAGCATCCATCATCAGGGACACCCATCATCCAGGACATGCTCCCTCCTTACAGCTGCCATCAGCATGAAGGTACAGAAGCCTCAGGATTCACACTTCCAGGTTCAGGAACAGTTATTACCCCTCAACCATCAGGCTTTTGAACCAAAGGAGATACCTTCATCCAAATTCACTTGGACCATCATTGAAATATTCCCACAACTTATGGATGCACTTTCAAGGACTCTTCATCTCATATTCTCAATAGTTATTGTTTATTTATTTCTCGAAAGGCAGCTGAGGTTCCCCGACCTTATCACAGCCACCACCCTACGACCAGACATCGTCCTTGTGTCTGAGTCTACGAAGCAGGTGGTGATGCTGGAGCTGACAGTCCTATGGGAAGATCACTTGGAAGAGGCCTTTGAAAGGAAGGTATCGAAGTACGCAGGACTGGTCAGCGACTGCCAGCAGGCTGGATGGAGAGCGAGGTGTCTCCCAGTGTAAGTTGGTTGTAGGGGATTCGCAGCCCGTTCCTTAGCCAGAGCCTACAGCAGTTTGGGCATCGAGGGAGAGAGGAAGAGGAGAGCCATCCGCAGTACCACCAATGCGGCAGAGAGGGCCTCAAGGTGGCTGTGGCTCAAGAGAGGGGAGCCATGGAGTCATGTGTAGCTAGCCACCTGGACACAAGCTGGGGTCTGATCAGCCCCGGCTGGGTCACCTGGAGAAGGGTGTATGATGTTGAAAGACCTGAAACTCCCAATGATTCCTGGAACATCACTGATGATGTGTCCAGAAGCATCAGTAGATGTATGCACACAGCATTGTTATTATTTATTTCTTTTTTGTGTTTGCACAGTTTGTTGTTTCTTGCACACTAGTTGAATGCCCAAGTTGCTGTGGCCTTTCACTGATTCTATTTTGTTTGTTATTTTATTGAGTATGCCTGCAAGAAAATGAATCTGAGGGTTGCACATGGTGACATATAAGTACTTTGATAAGAAAATTACTTTGAACTTTGAACATCGGCTATGAATTCTTCTCTGAAAAATGAGCACATTGCCTCTCTGAACTCCTAAATATGCCAAATGATTGTACATCTCAACCCCATAATAACTCTTCCTTCTTACCAATGATTGATCTGGGTATCTAGGTGATGTGAGGACCACTGAAATCCAAGGGCTTAAGACAAGCTGCAGCTCTGTGTCCAGCCAGACTGCGAATTGCTGTTCTAAATCCAGCAGACAGCTGTGGAATTCTGTTTGTCAAGTCATCACTTCCCTAGAAGTGTGGAATAAATATGAATTATTGTGCTTGGCTCCTATCTGATGGCATTTCTGTGCTGGCCTCCTTTCCACACAGTCAATCTACGGTGCGTTGGGGTGTTATTTTTCAAACTGGATTATTTTGTGGAGATCTGGTGTGATACATACTGATTAAATATCAGAATGGATATACACTGCAGTGCAGCTCTGGTGTAGAAAGGGGAAAAGCAATGGGGAAAGACATGGCAAAACCCAAGTGCTTTCTGCAGTGGAAGTGGAGTGAAAAAAATTCAAGTTTTTTCTATTCTCTCAAATGATAGAAATAATTAACAAATTTATGACACATAAGGAAGTCATTTGAACCATTGTGTCTGTGTTGGTTAAAAAGAGCTCTGTAACCTAATCCTATTTTCTAGCATTTAGTCCCATGATATTTCAAAAACATATACTGTATGTTATGTTTTGTAACTCCAAAACATAAAAACTAATGGAAAGTAAAAGAATGGAGTCCAAAATGTGAGTCTAATTTAGTCTTTACTTTTTAATGAGGCCCACACATATATGATGTGGCAGCGTAATAACATATGTCATTTACATACTTTTACATATAATCCATAATGCATTATGTAAACAATGAAGAATGCTTAATTAAACAATATATTTACAGTCTTACTCAAATATTACTGAAATGTTAAACACAGAACACTCCTCCATGCTGAACTATAAACTCTCTCAATATAGAATGCATCTCAACTTACATAAATAAACCACACACACACACACACACACACACACACACACACACACACACACACACACACACACACACACACACACACACACACACACACACACACACACACACACACACACACACACACACACACACACACACACACACAAAGCAACTACTATGTAGACATCCACAGCATAGTAAACTTTAAATTCTCTCCTTCAGGCCTAAAGATTTAGTTGCTGTGGAGAATTTCTTCCTCTTGCAGGGTAACATCTTTCCTGACAAGGAGAGTTAGTCTGGTTGGCAGGAGAGACCTAGTGGCTGTGAAAGGATCTCAGGTTCTGAGATTCCTCCGTGGTGGTTGTAGGAGTTGACTCTGGGACTGCTGGAAGTGGTTCCGACAGTTCGGGACACCTTTCTTTTGAACATGTTGGCATCCCATACAGTGCATGGCAAGATATACTGGATGATATGGCTCATAATGTGTGAGTACAGTATCTGACATCACCATTTCCTTTACCTCACACTGCTTTGTCCATTGTAATTTCTTCTTGATCTGTAGAAATAAGTTCAAGGGGAAGAGCACAGTAGCCAGGTTTGGCAGGAACCTGCTATAGTAATTGACAAATCTTAAAAAGGACTGCAACTGTGGCATGTCCTCCGGTCCTCCGGCCTCGGTGTGTCCACCGCTCCTTGAATTTTCTCAGCACACTTGTGTAATCCTTGGGTGTCAATGGTGTGATCACAGTAAGTAATGCTTGGTTTGAAGAATTCACACTTGTTGCTTCATACTCTGAGCCTATAACCTTCTACTCTTTGTAACACTCTCTTGATATTTTGGAGATATTCCTTGTCATCCTTACTGGTAACATTGAGTGCCTGGACAATCTTGTAGCACCTAGTCCATAGCTTTCTGCCAGAGCGCATGGGCAAATATAAAATAAGACAAAATACAGACAAAAGTAAGTCTGTATAGTGAGAAAGCCTTGTGTAAGTGTTCATGGTGAAAAACAAGCAACACACAAAAAATGCTGGAGGAACTCAGCAGGCCAGGCAGCATTGATGGAAGAAAGTACAGGCAATGTTTCGAGCCGAAACCCTTCGGCAGGACTTTTTTCCCATGGATGCTGCCTGGCCTGCTGAGTTCCTCCAGCACTTTTTGTGTGTTGCTCAGATTTCTCTAGTTTATGGTGAGAAACGCTTTGGGCTCTTCTTCATTCCCCATCTGTAGTTAGGCCTCAGCTTAAGTCCACTTTCCTGAATTGTTTTCCTCCGGAAAGGTTTGCAAAGGTATCCTCTATCCTGGGCAGAGGGTATTGATCTACTTTCAGTGCTGGATTTTTAGTGATCTTAAAATCAGCTCAGATTCTGACAAACCCATTCTACTAAGCTATTGGGACCACTGGCATTGCCAATGAGCTCCACTCAAACTTGGAAAGAATTCCTTCCGGTTCCATGTCGTCTAGCTCACTGGCTACGTTGTCACAGATGGCATAAAGAACCAGGCGGGTTTTGCAAAACTTGAGTGAGGCATTTTTATTTACCACTGTTGTACCCTTGAACTGTATGAGTTTTCCATTGCAAGCCTTGCACACTGCTAATCTGCTTTCAGTTGACAATATTGCAGGGGATGTGGCATGCAAAAGTGATGGATCTCCAATCAAGCTGTAGTCGTCTCAGCCAATCACAACTCCACAATACTGACCGTCCTGTTTTTACCACATACGCACTGTATAAAGGCACTCTATTAAAAAAAACCCTTGGAATTCTTCTTGTTTTATTGTTTTACAACATTGAATCACAGTGGATTTTATTTGGCTTTTTTGACACTGATCGACAGAATCACAGGCTCTTTCATGCCTAAGTGAAAACAGATCTCTACAAAGTGACCTAAATTAATTACAAACATAAAACACAAGATAATTGATTGATTAAGTATTCACCCCCTTCTTTAATATGACAAACCAAATTATCACTGGTGCAGCCAATTGGTTTTAGAGGTCACATAATTAATTAAGTGGAGATCTGTTTTTGGAGACCTGTGTGCAGTGAAGGTATTTCAATTGATTGTAGTAAAGATACACCTGTATCTGGAAGGTCGAACTGCTGGTGAGTCAGTATCCTGACAAAAACTACACCATGAAGGCAAAAGCACACTCCAAGCAACTCCGCAAAAAGGCTATTGAAAAGTACAAGTCAGGAGATGGATACAAGATAATTTCCAAGTCACTGAATATCCCTTGGAGTACAGCTAAATCAATCAACAAGAAATGGAAAGAATATGGCACAACTTAAGTTTGCCTGGAGCAGGCTGTCCTCAAAAACTGAGTGTCCGTGCAAGAAGGGCACTATTGAAGGAGGCCAGCAAGAGACTTATGACAGCTCTGGAGAAGATACAAGTTTCAGTGACTGAGATGGCAGAGACTCTGCGTACAGCAAATGTTGTTCGGGTGCTTCACCAATCGCAGCTTTATGGGAGAGTGGCAATGAGAAAGGCACTGTTGAAAAAATTCACACGAGATCTCGGCTAGAGTTTGCCAGAAGGCATGTAGGCAACCCTGAAGTCAGCTGGAAGAAGTTTCGATGGTCTGAGGAAACCAAAATTGAGCTTTTTGGCCATCAGATTAAATGCTATATCTGGCATAAGCCAAACACATCATATCATCAAAAACACACCATCTCCACCATGAAGCATGGTGGTGGCTGCATCATGCTGTGGGGATGCTTCACTGCAGCAGGCGCTGGAAGGCTTGTGAAAGTAGAGGGTAAAATGAATGCAGCAAAATACAGGGAAATCCTGGAGGAAAACCGGATGCAGTCTGCAAGAGAACTGTGTCTTGGGAGAAGATTTGTTTTCCAACAAGACAATGATCCCAAGCATAAAGCCAAAGCTACACAGGAACAGGTTAAAAACAACAAAGTTAATGTCCTGGAGTGGCGAAGTCAGAGTTCAAACCTCTATCCAATTGTAAATTTGTGACTGGATTTGAAAAGAGCTGTACACTCACAATCCCTATGCAATCTGACGGTGCTCGAGCAGTTTTGTAAAGAAGAATAGGGAAAAATTGCAGTGTCCAGTGGAATTGCTGCCAAAGGTGAATCTTCTAAATACTGACTTGAAGCAGGTGAATATGTATGCAATCAATTATTTTGTTTTATATTTGTAATTAATTTAAATCACTCTGTAGAGATCTGTTTTCACTTTGACATGATGAAGTCTTTTTCTGTTGATCAGTGCCAAAAAAGCCAAATTAAATCCACCGTGATTCAATGTTATAAAACAATAAAACACGAAAACTTCCAAGGGGGGGATGAATACATTGTATAGCTACTGTATAAGTTCAATATGACTTGGTGTTTGTTGTATTTCACTGTTACAAATGCCATTCCCACAGGAGATAAACTTTTTCCAGTGGAATTTCTTAGTTGGCTCTCTGCAGGCTTCAGTTCAGTGTCTTTGAACTGCCATTTAAACTCATTTTGTGGAATGGCTGCAACAGTCGAGCCAGTGTCCAACTCCACTTTAATTAATTTGTCAATCACTTCTGGTGTAAGCTATATTGCTTATCTGTTATTTAGCTTTCACTTTGCACATCTCAAGGCTACCCCGTCCTGTGTCACTCTCATCAACAGCATACTGATTCATACTCTTTTAAGTATGCTCCAGTTCAGAGTCATTTTTAAATGCTTTCTTGTAAAAGTCCATAAGCTAAGCAATCTCTTAGTGCATCATTAAGCCCATCATTGAACTGATAATGCTCAGAAAGTTTCTTCAATTCAGCCACTTAAGCTGAAAGGAGTCCCCTTCCTTTTGATGTTGCTTATGAAATGTAAAACATTCTGCAATCAACAATGGTTTTGGTTCAAAATGTTCCTGCATTACTTTCATGATGTCAGCAAATGATACTTCAGCTGGTTTGGTTGGAGCAGGTAAATATCTAAACAAATTTGTTCCTTTAAGTCTAATGCACTCAGCAAATTTGGCTCAGCTATTCTATTTGCTCTAAAAATAACGCTCAATCCGCTCAGTATACAATATCCAGTTACATGTTGTATAATCAAACACATCAATCTTTCTGATGTAGCCAGCCATTTCTGCTTTTCTTATAATTATTATCACCCTGTACTCACTGTCTATGAACCCATGAATTCTTCCGTTTTCTGCCTTTTTTCAACCTCGATTGTCTTTCCCTTTCCAAAGAAAAAAAATCGTGCTACACTTTTTTAAAACTTAACTATTTCTCGCTGTGTTTTACCTACTCAAACATCTTTGCTGCGTTTCCACAGGTAGACAGTTGTCTCAGGTTCATTTAAAAAAATATCTCATTGCCACTGTTACATTTTGTAACTAAAAAACATAAAATCTACAACACGCAATGCATCCTGTAAACAACAAATGCTTAATCAAACAATATATTTACAATATTACTCAAGTATTACTGAAATATTAAATATGCAACTGTATCCAAATGTTTTGAAAAGAAACAAGATGACTGCTTTTTGTACCCTTTCAGACAATATTCCAATCCCCTACTGCTCCTCTGCATAGAAAAACCTTCCTCTTCTCCCCGCTAACATTTCTTATATTTATAGCCTGTAATTTTGACCTCTTGCCAAGGAAAAGGAATTTTTCCAGTTTATCTAGGCGTCTCATAATTCGATGCATCTCAGTAAAGTCTATCTCAGCTTCCTCTGTTGCAAAGAAAACATTAGCTTATCCAATCACAGCTATAATTTCCCAGTTCTCTCAAAGTGCTCATAAATCTCCTTTCCACCTTCTCCAGTGTAATCTCATTTCTTCTGACCAGAAATGCCTAATTTGACTTAACTGGTGATGCTTACACTTCTAGCAAAATCTCCGTGCTTTTATATTTTAATGTGTGCCACAGATGCTGCCTATCATTTAATACTTTGTAATGAAAACATTTATGGTCTGAATGGTCTGATAGATTAGGCTCTCATTCATGCTGTGTGTAGATCTTGATAACAACAGTGTTACCACTATTACTAGAACGTGTTGATACAGAAATTTACTCTGGAATTACCCAATCAATCAACATAGAAATAAGTTACATAAGTTACATTACTTTTCAGCTTTAATAGCTACTTACAGTTTTGAGAATTGTAGCATAAAGAATTAACAACATAATGACTTATGCATGCAGTTTATTCCAAGCGTGTTGGTTTCAATTTTAAAAATAGAAATAAAATTTTGTAATAATCAGCATGAATTAATTGGATTTGGCTGAAGAATTAGATCACATGGCAACAAATTTCAGGTGTAGAATCACAGAGAAAGATCCAGCATGGCATAGCATCATGGATTTATAATACACGATAACAGACCATTTGGCTATACTCATACATGCTGACAGAGCTCTTCCTGAGCTCCTTCCATTCGTCTATACCCCATTAAACCTTTCTGTTCTGTTTTTAATACTTAAGTAATGTTTGAGTAATCTATCATATATTGGTTGATTAAGCATACTTGTTTTTTTAAATAATTCATTACGGTTTATGTGTATAGACATGTGAATTGCATATGTCATTATGCTTAAAGTAAACTCCAAGTTAGACCTGCATTTCAGACTCCCGTGTCTTTCTTTGAATTAGTGTAATGTTTTGAAGTTGCAAAACATAGCACTTTCCTATTCATTTACCTGTCTAAATGCTTTTTAAATGAATTTCAGCAAGGCATTTGATAAGGTACCCCATGCAAGGCTTATTGAGAAAGTAAGGAGGCATGGGATCCGAGGGGACATTGCTTTGTGGATCCAGAATTGGCTTGCTCACAGAAGGCAAAGAATGGTTGTAGATGGGTCATATTCTGCATGGACGTCAGTGACCAGTGTTGTGCATCAGGGATCAGTTCTGGGACCCCTACTCTTTGTGATTTTTATAAATGACCTGGATGAGGAAGTGGTGGTATGGGTTAGTAAATTTGCTGATGACACAAAGGTTGGGGGTGTTGTAGATAGTGTGGAGGACTGTCAGAAGTTACAGCGGGGTATCGATAGGATGCAAAACTGGGCTGAGAAGTGGCAGATGGAGTTCAACCCAGATAAGTGTGAGGTGATTCATTTTGGTAGGTCAAATATGATGGCAGAATATAGTATTAATGGTAAGACTCTCAGTGGTATGGAGGATCAGAGGGATCTTAGGGTCCGAGTCCATAGAACACTCAAAGCTGCTGTGCAGGTTGACTCTGTGGTTAAGAAGGCATACGGTGTATTGGCCTTCATCAACCGTGGGATTGAGTTTAGGAGCTGAGGGGTAATATTGCAGCTATCTAGGACCTTAGTCAGATCCCACTTGGAGTACTGTGCTCAGTTCTAGTCACCTCACTACAGGAAGGATGTGGAAACCATAGAAGGGGTGAAGAAGAGATGTACAAGGATGTTGCCTGGATTGGGGAGCATGCCTTATGAGAATAGGTTGAGTGAACTCGGCCTTTTCTCCTTGGAGCGACGGAGGATGGGAGGTGACCTGATAGAGGTGTATAAGATGATGAGAGGCATTGATCGTGTGGATAGTCAGGACTGAAATGGCTAACACGAGAGGTCACAGTTTTCAAGTGCTTGTAAGTAGGTACAGAGGAGATGTTAGGGGTAAGTTTTTTGTGCTGAGAGCGGTGAGTGCGTGGAATGGGCTGCGGGCGACGGTGGTGAAGGCAGATACAATAGGGTCTTTTAAGGCTACGTCCACACTAGACCGGATAATTTTGAAAACGCCATTTTCGTGTAAAAACAATAGGTGTCCACACCAAGTGTTCTTGAAAATAACTCCGTCCACATTAAAACAGGTATTTGGGCGAATCTCCTCTTACTGGGCATGCGCAGGACACATCTACAGAAAACTAGCGACATGTTTGGTGTCAAATCTCGCAGTGAAAGTGTGTGTTTGTGCAGTTACAGACTAGAAAAACTTAAAAGGAAATTGCCAAGCGACGGACAGCTGTTGGCTCTCACGCAGGAAGACTTAAAACTAAAAAAAACATATACTGGATGCATGGAGATATCTGACAGGGAGTTCACGGACGGATTGACCCGGCTGATGACGAACATTGAAAAACTGACGATCTCTGTTGCATTAATAAAGCACCTTGTTAAATGTATAAAACATGTCTGCATCAGTGTTATCTTGTATTTCCATATAATGTTACATTAGGCTGTTACTCATCTATTGTCAGAGAAGTACTTGCATAATTAGGTAAACCACCTTCATACAAGCAAGGACAGAAAACAAGGCAAAGTGAGTATACTTATTTATTCAGTAAATTATGGGTCGAAGTATTTGGTGAATACATTTCTAACTCTTCTGGCTCCAGTCTCGTTGCCGTCTGTTCCTAAGTTGTTAGGTTGTGTGGGGGGTTGCATTCAGGAAAACAATGAAATGCCGCGCTGCCACCACCATCTGTTCCAGCACGTCATGACAGTGTTTCTAGAAATCTCCGGTTACCCCGTCCACACTACTCTTGCCCAAGTGGCATTTTCAAATTTACACACTCTGGAGGGTGTTTTAGAAAAGCTCCGTTTTCGGGGGAGGAAAACACCGTTTCAATGTGGACAGAGGGTCAAAACAAAGAGATAAAGCTTCCGTTACGGATTTATCCGGTCTAGTGTGGACGTAGCCTAAGAGACTCCTGGATAGGTACATTGAGCTTAAAAAAATAGAGGACCATGGGTAACCCTATGTAATTTCTAAAGTACATGTTCAGCACAGCATTGTGGGCCGAAGGGCCTGTATTGTGCTGTAAGTTTTCTATGTTCTATATGTTGTAATAGAAACTGCCTCTATCACATCCTCTGGGAGCACGTTCTATACACCCTCCATTTGTGACATGTGATTAAATTCTGCTCAGTCCATACCAAGAGAACATGCCAGTTTGCATCAGCTGCTCAAGGTGATGCTTGTGTGCCACATGACCACTCAGTGGTAAAATCCTCTTCACGATGCCAAATGTTACAGAGCAGTAGCATCACCTACACCACCTGTTCTCCAGTCAAACAGAAAGGTATTTATTTGATTGATCTTTCATGTCAGGGAGGGAGACAGGCACGTTCCAAGGGCAGTACACACATTCTCTCTCCAAAAGTATGACACTTTCATATACATTTAGGGAGCTACAGTATCTCTGCTCAGAGAATTTCAGCTATCACCTCACAGCTCACATAACAATAACTCGAACTTGGTTAAAGTGTAACAAGGCTTGGTTCTTTCATTTCATGTGCATTAAAAGTATTTTTAGTATAACTAAAAATTTTCTCTGGTGCCACGATTGCAGACTAAGACTGTCATGTAACATATGGGTGTCTGACCACTGAAAACTTTTCCGAACTGTTCAACATTGATAATTAGGCTGAGGAGGATGTTAGTAGCCAACATTTACTCCGCAATTCCCTTTCAGTTCCCTGGAACAGAAGTAACTGATCACACGCATTTTAACAGTGTTGGCTGAAATACTTTGTATGAGTTAAGATATTGTACCTCTCTAAATGTATATAAAAGGAGAGAAAATCCATGCACTGTCCTGGGGATGTGTAAGATTTTGTGAGTAAAACATGTGAGGGTCATTTTATGTGCCTAACAGAAGCCACAGTCCTTTACCTCCATTACGAACAAACTAGAAGCAGTCTCCTTACAGAGACACAGTCTTTTAAAGTACAATAACTCAATGATGGTGTTTGTGAATTATGTAGAACACTTTTTATTATGAAAATATGTGTCATCTGTCACCCGTTACATTACACTACACCTGACTCTCTCCCTCCCTGAGGTGACAGGTCAATCAAATAAATACCTTTCTGTTTGACGGCAGATATAGTGTTGCTGATTCTATTGCTCTATAACATCTGACATCATGACAAGGATTTTGCTATTGTCTGGACATGTGGCATTCTTGGAGCATTGTTGGGTTACTATATCTTCAATGCCACCTGCAAATTTGGTGTATGTCAACTGACCATTGCTCACCTGGTGTAAGATCATACCTGAGGTCCATAAGATGAAATTGATTTGACGACCCAGAGAGTAAAGTGCATGTGTTATATAAGTGGCCACATTGACCCAAGATTCTTGAATTTCACCTGAGATAAACGCCGTGATTTAACTAGACTGTTCAGAGAAGTGGAGCAAAATTAATACAGTGAGTAAAATAAAAACGGGTGGGACTAGATCTACATTCCTGAATGCCGGAGAGTGATGGTAAAAACAGCACAAATGTAAGGGAGAGAGTTAGTTACATGATGTATGTAAGCAGAACTAGGCCTGTGCTAAAGGACCTACCCATCTTGAAGTGAAATCATGGTTGAAGCCCGAAGAAATGACGGACATCGATCACATTGAAGTATTTCATACCACGTTGATGGATAGTGAGATTTAGTGTGCTTGAATGTTTGCCTGGTCAATTCCTTGTACAAGAGCAGGTCTTTAAAAAAATGATTCCAACCTTTCTTCAATGTCAGCCTCTTACATTGAGAACTGGAAGGTATTAACCCTTTGTAGTCCTGTCTGCCAGTTATTTGATTTCTCCAAGTTTGTAAATCAAGCTTTGGAAAAATGGAAGAACTAAAGATTAAGATTAAAGCTGGACTTGCAGATATTGCACACTTGTCTTTTAACTAACAGAATTTGTGATCACCACAGCGAATTAGAGTTGGAGAATGGCCTTGAAGTCTTACTCTGTCAATGGAGTTTTTAAGAAATGATATTTTAATGTTACAATAAGAAATTGCTTTCTCCTATATCTAGTTTAAATAGACAGTGTGAGTTTTTAAAAGTCAAAGGCAGAATACAAGAATTAATTTATAATAATATCAGACTTGCACTCCATTTCTTGAAATGCTGCCAATGTAGATGAGTGCAGAGAAGTTAATCCCTTCCACTGACAGCTTCTTTATTCTGTTAACCTGAGAATGAAGATGAATTTCCGGCATCTGCAGATTTTCTCCTGTTTGTAAATGAGCCTAACTTGTCAATACACTCCTGTGTGACTTATGACACACAATGTGTTGGGATGATTGTCTCATACCAGCAATAAATAAGAACATCTCCATAGAATATAGCTCTATAGAGTGGCAAATACTATAAATGAGCTATGTGTGACCACTGTAATGACAGAGCTATCGTCAAAAAAAATTAAGACGAAGGAACGAATAAAAATGTACAGATGAGGGCTGATTGATAAGTTCATGGCCTAAGGTAGAAGGAATCAATTTTAGAAAACCTAGCACATATATTTTTCAATATAGTCCCATCCTACATTTACACACTTAGTCCAGCGGTCGTGGAGCATACAGATCTTGGACCTCCAGAAAGTGTCCAAGGTGGCGGTGATTGATAAGTTTACGGCTTAAGGTAGAAGGAGATAAGTTATACTGCTCTCGTTACGTGCACGTGAAGGTCAACTCTTTGAGTGATTATGCAGAAAGTTTGAAGTTAATAACTCATCTCCTTCTACCTTAGGCTACGAACTTATCAAACACCCCCAACTTGGACACTTTCTGGTGGTCCAAGATCCGTATGCTCCATGACCACTGGACTAAGTGTGTAAATGTAGGAGGGGACAATGTTGAAAAATAAATGTGCTAGGTTTTCTAAAATTGACTCCTTCTACCTTAGGCCACGAACTTATCAATCACCCCTCATATTTTAAAGACAAGATGAGGAACACAAAGAATTTTGGTAGCCAATCAAAAACCTAATATTTCTTGACAGAACAATCAAATTATCAGTTGCTATATAATTTATGGCAAATCACACATATTTTGTATTATAACTGAGCTCCTTGGCACCCAGAGAGAAACTAATAAAACAGCAACAATTATTAAAACAATTGAATCAAAATCTTATTGAAATGAGGATAGCATCAAATAAAAATTTTTGTTTCTATAAATCAATCAGTTCGAGGACCTTCTGGGCCCAACTGCCTTTTACTGCTTTGTTTATAACCTTCCTTTGATCTTAAGATCATATCTGGGTCATTGCTGATATTGCAGTGTGGAGCTACAGTCCCCTTCCTTTATATAATGAGCTGGCCTGTGTCTGCATTCAACAAGACCTGGACGACATCCAAGTTTGAGCTGATAAGTGGCCAGTAACAATCATGCCACACTAATTCAAGAAAAGACTATCACCACCAAAAGAATCTAACCATCTCACTTTACTATCTAATTTATCATTAGGACGGTAGGAGACGGTAGGAGAGAGAAAACTTGAATCGGCCAAAAAATAATGCCCAACGAGCTTGGCAGGAGTTCAAGCGTTTGGTGGTCTGGATATATCCGAGGTTCTTATGATCGGTCCAGATGACGAACAGGTGTTCCACCCCCTCCAGCCAGTGCCTCCATTCCTCCAATGCCAGTTTGATCGCCAGTGGCTCCCGGTTCCCCACGTCGTAATTTCGTTCAGTGGGGGATGGCTGGTGAGAAAAGAAGGCACAGAGATGAAGCTTCTGGTCAGGACTTGATCGTTGGGACAGAACTGCTCCCACCCCGGAGTCGGAGGCATCAACCTCCACAATAAGTTGACTGGGGGGGTCTGGTTGGACCAGGATGGGAGCGGTCGTGAAACGTCTCTTCAGTTCAGCGAATGCTGAGCCAGGCTCGGAGTCCCAAAGAAAAGGTGTTGTAGGCGAGGTAAGTCGGGCAAGGGGTGCTGCCGCCCGACTGTAATCCCTGATAAATCGGTGATAAAAGTCTGCAAACCCCAAAAACTGCTGAAGTTGCTTGCGGGTCGTGGGTCTGGGCCACTCCGCCACCGCCTGGATCTTCCCGGGATCTGCCCTCACTTGCCCTCTCTCGATGATGTAGCCCAAGAAGCTGACTGAGGGGACGTGGAATTCACACTTCTCCACCTTCACGAATAACTTGTTCTCCCAGTCTCTGTAGGACTTGACGGACATGATGAATGTGTTTCTGGAGGCTGATGGAGAATATTAAGATGTCATCTAGATAGACGAACACAAAGCAGTTAATAAAATCCCTCAGCACATCATTAATCAGGGCTTGAAAAACAGCGGGGGCATTGGTGAGGTCAAACGGCATGACCAAGTATTCAAAGTGGCCTAGTGGTGTATTAAATGCCGTCTTCCACTTGGTTTCTTCCCTTATCCTGACTAGATGGTAGGCGCTTCGAAGGTCCAACTTTGAGAAGATGGTGGCTCCGTGAAGCAGTTCAAATGCTGAGTTATGAGGGGGCAGTGGATACCTGTTTTTAATGGTTATGCCTCAGTAATCGATACAGGGACATAGCGACACATCCTTCTTCTCTACGAAGAAGAAACCTGCACCCACCGGGGAGGATGAGGGTCGAATAATGCCCGCTGTGAGAGACTCACTGATGTATTCCTCCATGGTTTCTCTCTCAGGCCAGGACAGGTTATATAAGCCACTGGTAGGTAATGAGGCCCCGGGGCCCGGGGAGAAGGTCGATAGCCCAATCATACAGGCCGTGTGGAGGCAGGGAAAGAGCCCATTGTTTGCTGAATACCTGTCCCAGGTTGTGGTATTCTGCGTGAACTCTGGACAAGTCGAGGGGTTCCAAGACAGGCAAGGTCGCGGTAGCCTCCCTAGGGGATAGGGCCGACTACAGACAGGTGGTGTGGCAAAATGGGCTCCAGCTGGCTATCCTCCCAGTAGACCAGTCAATGTGGGGATTGAGGTGGTTCATCCAGGGGTATCCCAGAACTATAGGGGCTTGAGGACAATGGATTAGATTAAATTGTAAACACAAGGAAATCTGCAGATGCTGGAAATTCAAGCAACACACACAAAATGCTGGTAGAATGCAGCAGGCCAGGCAGCATCTATAGGGAGAAGCACTGTCGACGTTCCGGGCCAAGACACTTCGTCAGGACTAACTGAAAGGAAAGATAGTAAGTGATTTGAAAGTAGGAGGGGGAGGGGGAAATGCGAAATGATAGGAGAAGACCGGAGGGGGTGGGGTGAAGCTGAGAGCCGGAAAGGTGATTGGCAAAAGGGATACAGAGCTGGAGAAGGGAAAGGATCATGGGACGGGAGGCCTAGGGAGAAGGAAAGAGGTAGGGGAGCACCAGAGGGAGATGGAGAACAGGCAGAGTCATGGGCAGAAAGAGAGAAAAAAAAAGGAGGGGGGACAAAAACTAAATATATCAGGGATGGGGTAAGAAGGGGAGGAGGGGCATTAACGTCAGTTATGGAAGTCAATGTTCATGCCATCAGGTTGGAGGCTACCCAGCCGGTATATAAGGTGTTGTTCCTCCAACCTGAGTGTGACTTCATCTTGACAGTAGAGGAGGCCATGGATAGACAGATCAGAATGGGAATGGGACGTGGAATTAAACTGTGTGACCACTGGGAGATCCTGCTTTCTCTGGCGGACAGAGCGTAGGTGTTCAGCGAAACGGTCTCCCAGTCTGCGTCGGGTCTCACCAATATATAAAAGGCCACACCGGGAACACCGGACGCAGTATACCACACCAGCCGACTCACAGGTGAAGTGTCGCCTCACCTGGAAGGACTGTCTGGGGCCCTGAATGGTGGTGAGGGAGGAAGTGTAAGGGCAGGTGTAGCACTTGTTCCGCTTACAAGGATAAGTGCCAGGAGGGAGATCGGTGGGAAGGGAAGGGGGGATTAAATTGTACTTGCTCTCAATGGTTTCCAGACAAATCAAGGTCAGGGGTGGCGTACAGTGGGTGACCTGAGCCAGAAGTCTTCCGTCCAGCGCCCGGGCCTCCAGGGTTCTCGAGGAATTCCGGCCCAGGAGGCTGTCCTCATCCAACAGATTTCCCTTGGCACCGGAGTCCACCAAGGCGGATAGGGACAGGGAGTGTTGGTGGTAGTTCACAGTAGCGTGGATCTGCACCCGGGTTTGGGGGGCTGAAGGGAGTATCGTCTGACTCACCAGGACAGTCGGAGCTGGAGCTATGCTCGGAGTGGAAGGGAAAGAGAGGTTAGGGCTGGTTAAAGATGGTAAAACCAGAGGAGTGGGGCCACCGGTTTTCTTTCTCTGACATTCTCGGAGTCAGTTATCTAGCCTGGTGGCTAGAGAGACCAAAGAGTCCAAGCTGCTTGCATCATCCCTCATCGCTAATTCGTCCTTTATCCTGTCACAGAGACCCTGTTGAAATACTTCCTGGAGTGCCTTGTCATTCCACCCCGAGTCGGCTGCTAGCATCCGGAACTCTATGGAGTATTCGGCTACACATTCGTGAGCCCTGACGGAGAGTCAATAGGCACTTTGTGGCTTCCTTACCGTGAATGGGATGTTCAAAAATCTTTCTCAGTTCGGAGATGAAGGTGGAGAATGAAGAGCAGGTCTCTGGCTGGTTGTCCCAGATCGTGGTGGCCTATGCTAAGGCATCCCCCTGCAAAAACCCCATGATGTACACTATCTTGGATCTGTCAGTGGCGTATGTACCTGTCTGTTGCTCAAAAACCAAGAAGCATTTCAGTAAGAAAGCCGGGCACTTCCCTAGGTCCCTAGCGTAGGGTTCCGGTTCAGGTAGGTGTGACTCTTTTGGTGATCATGTTGCCGACCCACTAGGCGTTGCCATCCCAGGCTGTGCGGGTTGGTCAGACCAGGTTCTCGGAAGGGATGGAGTAAGGGGAGCGGATACCCAGTCAACCTGCTCACTGACCTTCTTTACATTCTCGGACAGGGCACGGAGATTTCACCATGACGTCTCTGAGCAGTTGATCGTGTGCCCAGTAGGAAGCTCTGGCTGGCGAGGGCCTGTTGCAGGGGGTTCGTGTCCATTGGGTTCATTCTTGGCCAGTTCGTTCTGTTGCAAGGAGTAACTGGGGACAAACCAAAGTGCAGGACACAGGCACAGAGACGGGGTTGAGAGGCGCTAGCACAGTCGTGACCGTGGAGCAGATAACCTGGGGAGTCTTGACTCGGAGACGAGGTTTTTCATAGAATATCTAGAGAATGGAGCAGAGCATAGAACTAACAGCCCTAAGAGATCAGGAGATGAGGTTTACACACACTGGAATCGACCAACAAACTGGCAACCCATGGCTGTGACGTCAGAGTTCTTATCCTGCAGTCTCTGATGGGAACCAGGTGTGCTGTATTTAATTGAACTAGCAGCAAATGGGAATCAGGTGATGGGAATTAAGGCACAATCAAGGAGATAAGAGCCAGTTGTGGGACAGCCAGGTGGGACCATGACAACCTGATAAACCTACTGCCAATTTTTGAAGAAATTACAAGCAGGGTAGACAAAGGAGATGCAGTAGATGTGGTGTACTTGGATTTTCAGAAGGCCTTTGTCAAGGTGCCACACATGAGGTTGCTTAGCAAGATAAGAGCCCATGGAATTACAGGGAAGTTACTAGCATGGGTGGAGCATTGGCTGATCTGGAGAAAACAGAGAGTGGGAATAAAGGGATCCTATTCTGGCTGGCTGCCGGTTACCAGTGGTGTTCCTCAGGAGTCGGTGTTGAAACCACTGCTTTTTACCATGTATATCAATGATTTGGACAAGGGATTAATGGATTTGTGGCTAAATTTGCTGATGATACAAAGATAGGTAGAGGAGCGAGTAGTGTTGAGGAAACAGAGAGCCTGCAGAAAGACTTAGTTAGTTTAGGGGGATGGGCAAAGAAGTGGCAAATGAAATACAATGTTGGAAAGTGTATGGTCATGCACTTTGGTGGAAGAAATAAACAGGCAGACTATTGTTTAGATGGGGAGAGTATTCAAAATGCAGAGATGCAAAGGGACTTGGGAGTACTTGTGCAGGATATCCTAAAGGTTAACTTCCAGGTTGAGTCGGTGGTGAAGAAGGAAAATGCAATGTTGGTATTTATTTTTAGAGGTATAGAATATAAGAACAGGGATGTGATGTTGAGGCTCTATAAGGTACTCGTGAGACCACACTTGGAGTATTATATGTAGTCTTGGGCTCCTTATTTTAGAAAGGATACACTGAAAGGGTTCAGAGAATGATTCCAGGAATGAAAGGGTGACAGTATGAGGAATGTCTGGCCACTCTTGGGCTGTATTCCCTGGAGTTCAGGAGAATGAGGGGGGATCTCATAGAAATATTCCGAATGTTAAAAAGCCTGAACAGATAAGATATGGCAAAGTTATTTCCCATGGTAGGGGAGTCTAGGACAAGAGGACACAACTTCAGGATTGAAGGATGTCCAATTAGAACTGAGATGCAGAGAAACATGTGGAACTTGTTGCCTCTAGCGACTGTAGAGGCCAAGTCTTTAGGTGCATTTAAGGTAGAGATAGACAGTTTCTTGATTAGCCAGGGCATCAAAGGGTACAGGGAGAAGGCAGGGGAGTGGGGATGACTGGAAGAATTGGATCAGCCCATGATCTTCTGCTCCTATATCTTATGGTCTATTTTGAGAAACTAGATGAATAAGCATCAGTTCAATTGTATAAGTTGACAACTGGAAGCCGTAAAACAGAAAATGGCCAAGCTTCCAGTATGTTAGCCATAAGTGGAACTGTGGGACTAGTTACCTGCAGACAACAACTTCAACTCCAATCCAAATCATTGAATTGGCAGACTCACTTGTGAAAGGTGCTTTTAGCTAAGTAGAACTGATAGATTGGTTGGCCTGAAGGATGGATAGCACCAGTTTAATTCTCCAGAAGCAGCTATGGCTATTTTCCGATCAGTTAGTTCTTTTTATACATGTGCTAAATTGACCATTATTGATAGTTTTAAAAGGAACAATTGGGGGTGCAATTGGTTAACTTTCCTCAATCAGTGACCCACAAGTCAGGAAATAGTTAACTACTAAAGATGACCCTACCTATTGTCTATTTTAAAGTTGCTGGTTGAGTCAGGAGGTCAGGCTCCCTCCTCTCTGATCTGAGAGAAACTTCTTTAGCAAAACTTTCCTTTCTGCACGACACTGATGACTACATTAGTGATGTTTCACGCACCTATGCTGAACCTCTAACCTCCACCATGCCTTTAAATTCACTTAGTCTATTTCTGGCACCTCTCCTCCCTTGAAATGAAAGATAAGATTGGTAGCTTAGGTTGACTGCTTGTTTGTAGGGTTGTCATGATGTCAGCTTGACTGGTGACAAAACAATTGTAATGAAACCTCCAGGCTCAGCAAGCAATCCTGGAAACAACTCTCTCCCCTCTCTCTCTGTCTCCATCTCCGGAGACAAACTGTTGTTGAATTCTGGTGTTTAAATCCAAAGTTCCTTTAGAAGTCAGGAACGAGATATAAAACTTTTGCTTCATGATCGTTTTATTAAGAGTTGATAGAGCATAGAGAACAGGGACAGGACAGTGACAGGAGGTCTTATTACTTGAAGAAGAGACAATCTAAAGATGGTGCTGAGCATAAGACAGCTACTATTATATCCCAAAGATATGAAAATTCCATAGATAGCTCTAATCCAATTAGAAAATACTCATTTAATACCGTATTAAAATCAACCAATGAGAAAATACTGGCCACTTAATGAAAGAACAAAGAAGCTAAACAGCTGGAGGAATAGCCACTGTAGCCATATCAAACTGTTAAAGGCTATTTAAAATACAAGCACATAATGACTGTTAAATTGCAAAGAAACTGGCAAGTAAAATCAAACCGTTGGATCCAACAGTGCCCCCTTTGATTCTAAATCACATCTTTTGAATCATTTCATCTGAAAATTCAGAGGGAAAGAAATTGTAGTATCTACATTAAGTAGAAAATAATTGAAAAAGACTACTTAGGTTATGAAGTATTAAAGAGTCATTATTCTTCAAACTTATAAGGTTATGTTATGGTTAGGCAGATTAGTAGGAACACATGTGAGTTTCAACTATTCTATTCACGGTCACCCTTAAACAAGTAAAAAAGATGAAAATTATGATGAGGTGTATTGGTATGAATAATATGACTCATAATATTGAGTACCCTCAACTTCCGAGATTGAAATGAATCCAATCAGAGAAACCCCACCCATCAGTTTGGTGTATTAGCTGCTTCTTTATGAATATGATCAGCCAAATTAGTTACGTCTTCAGGTTTATCAGGTATGCAAGTACAACACTCCTTGCCTATAACCTCACATGTTCCCCACTTAACTGCAATGAGAGTATCTAACGCCATATGATTTTATGTAAGGCAATTATTTCCGTTGTTACTCTTCCAAAGGCTTCAGCACTGTCATTGTTTCCCCTTTCTAAGGCTGCAGCACCATTTTTACTCTCTGTAATACTTCTTGTAACACCATAAAAAGGGAATAAATTTGATGCAAAATGATCTCCTTCTGAAATGTCTCAGTTACTTCCAGACTCAGGAGGTAAAGGTATGGTATGTGTACGTCTCAGGAAAAAACATACCCAACATAACAAGATCCTAATCAGTTATGCAGAGAAGTATAGGCTGCATTTCCACACGTAAAGTACATGTTGATCTGTGGACTTAGACTGTTTCTTATGACTTGACAGGAGGTTTGTTGAACTGCAATATTTTCCTGATTGTCAATAAAACTTCCAGAATCATAACCTCATTTAGGACGATGTGGAGTGCAATTGTATGAACTATGCCCTACTTGGATGGTAACTTCTGAACTTAAGCAAAAGGGAACTTTTATAGCAAATACATGAACAAATTTAATAGCTTTATCATGAACATTAAATTTATTTAATTTGTTAATTTAATGATAGAGTGTAGAGTGGGGCCTTCTGGCCCTTGAGCCACAATCCCAATTTACCTGAAGCTGATTACGGGACAATTTACAATGACTAATTAACCTACCCAGTATGTCTTTGAGAGGAAACCAGAGCACCCAGGGAAAACCCACATATTCTGGTCACCTCATTATAGGAAGGATGTGGAAGCTATGGAGAGGGTGCAGAGGAGATTTACCAGGATGTTGCCTGGATTGGAGAACAAGTCATATGAAGCAAGGTTAGCAGAGCTGGGACTTTTCTCTTTGGAGCATAGAAGAATGAGAGGGGACTTGATAGAGGTCTACAAGATTATGAGAGGCATAGATAGGGTGGATAGTCAGTACCTGTTTCCCAGGGCACCAATAGCAAACACTAGAGGGCATAAGTACAAAATTAAGGGAGGAAAGTTTAGGGGAGACATCAGGGGTAAGTTTTTTACACAGAGGGTTGTGAGTGCCTGGAATGACTTGCCAGGGATGGTGGTGGAGGCTAAAACATTAGGGGTATTTAAGAGCCTCTTGGACAGGCACATGGATGAAAGAAAAATGGAGGGTTATGGGGTAGTGTGGGTTTAATACTTTTTTTTAAGGATTATATGGGTCGGCACAACATGGAGGGCTGAAGGGCCTGTACTGTAGTGTTCTATTGTTCTATGATATTCCACAGGGAGGACATACTGAGACTCCTTACAGAATGTGGTCGGAAATGAACTCCAAACTCCGGAAATGTAGGAGCATCACACTAACAAGGCATTCATAGGTGTGGATATATCTCAGGCTAAGACATGAGTGGGGTCAAATATGATATTTCCTAAACCATGCTGATCATATTTACATAATTGATCCACTTTAAGATGGTATGTGGGGTGCATGATCACTGTATATTTATGTCACCCTTGTGAATAATGAATCATAGATACAATGTCAACATCGCCATTGCTGGAATAGTTCATAAAGAGGGTGCTGGTTTGTTGTGGATCTGTAGGAATGCCTAGCTTGATGAATATTTTGAATTGTGCAGTATATATTGACATACCCGACAACCAGACTCATTAACAGCATCAGCAAAATATGAGTCATCTCAACTGATGTGTTATGAGTAGGGAAAATTAGCAAAAATATAACAACAAATAATAATATTAGAATAAACCTCATAACGTCCAGTAGTCACTGACTTTCTTGAAGTCTTCTGGCTGGTTCACGATTTGTTCGCTGTCGTCTAGCAGCATAGACCCTGTGACAGAGGTTACTAGCACATTAACCACAGCGCTTACTGTCTTCACTGGGTAACTCTTTAGCTCTCTTGCAGTAGCTGGCATATATCCACTTTCTCTGCTGAGTTGGTAATTAACAGCACTTGATAAGGATCTGCCACTCCAGCTCCCAGTGGCTCCTTATACATTTTATTTTAAATCAGGACCCACTTACTAGGAATTTGGGAATGCCGTCTTACTGTTGGATCTTACCAAGTGCCATAAACTTGTTGAGAAGCAGACTGGACAGCTTGGGTTAATTTCACACAATAGCTATCTAAACTGTCAACCTCTCCAAGATCAAGGGCTATAGGCCTTGACGTAGGACACCCTATTATTTCCTTCAATGGACTTAGTTTAGTTTTCTTGCTTGGGGTTGCTCTGATACTACCAAAGACCATAGGAAAAGCTGTCATTTCTAAGTTTAAAGTAAATTTATTATTAAAGTACATATATGACATCATACACAACCCTGGGATTCATTTTCCTGTGGGCATAGTCAGTAAATCTATGGAATAGTAACTGTAGCAGGGTCAATGAAAGATCAACCAGAGTGCTAAAGATGACAAACTGTGCAAATGCAAATAAAAATAAACAGCAATAAAAAACAGGAACATGTGATAATGAGATAAAAAGACCTCAAAGCGTGATCATTGACTGTAGGAACATTTTACTGATGGAGCAAGTGAGTGTAGCTATGCTCTTTTGTTCAAGAGCCTGACGGTTGAGGGGTAGTAACTGTTCTTGAATCTGGTAGTGTGAGTGCTGAGACTCTTGTACCTTCTATCTGATGTCTGCAGTGAGAAACGAGCTTGGCCTGGGTGGAGGGGATCTCTGATGATGGATGCTGCTTTCTTACAACAGTGTTTCATGTAGATGTGCTCAATGGTTGGAAGGTCTTTACCCATGATGTACTGGGCTGAATCCATTACTTTTTGTAGGATTTTCCATTCAAAGACATTGGTGTTTCTATACCAGGCCGTAATGCAGCCAGTCAATACACTCTCCACTACATATCTATAGAAGTTTGTCAAAGCTCTAAATGTCATGCCAAATTTCCACAGACTCCTAAGGAAGTAGAGGCACTACCATGCTTTGTTTGCATTTCCACTTTCAAGACAGGTCCTCTGAAACAGTAACACCTAGTAATTTAAAGTTGATAGCCCTCTCTATCTCTGATGAGGACTGTCTCATGGACCTCTGGTATCTCTCTCCTGAAGTCTACAATCAGTTCCTTGTCTTGCTGATACTGAGTGAGAGGCCAAATTTTCCATCTCCTTCCTGTATGCCGAATCATCACTACATTTGGTATGGCCCACAACAATAGTGGCATTGGCAAACTTGAATACAGTGTTGGAGCTTTTCTCGGTAGAGCGAGTAGAGCAGGGGGCTAAGCACACAGCCCTGTGGTACACCCGTACTGATGGAGATCGTAAAGGAGATGATTTGCCATCCAAACTGACTGGGGTCTGCGTGAGGAAATCCAGAATCCAGTTGTACAAGGAGGTATCGAGGAACAGGTCTTGGAGCTTATTGGTTAGCTTTGAGGGGATGATGGTATTAAATGTTGAGTAGTAATCGATAAAGGACATCCTGATGTATAGATCTTTGCTGTCCAGATGTTCCAGGGTAGTGTGAAGAGCCAATGAGATGGCATCTGTTGTGGACTTATTGTTCCAGTAGACAAATTGGAGTGGATCCAAGTCGCCTCTCAGGAGGGAGCTGACTGTTCCATCACCAGCCTTACAAAACACTTCACCACTGTGGATGTAAGTGCATTCATTTGTTTGACTTGTCCTGGTAACTCTGGATGATCTGGACAATGAAAAGATCATTCAATGTTCATCAATGGACAGAATTCCTAACATACACTCCCAGTGAAATGTGTTCCTTGGTCAGAGCTGATGTGACATGGAAAATTCCCACCTACGCCTATAGTCCTAGATCGGCATTTTTGCTGTGTATGTGGCAGTGGTTTTCCTTGCTGGAATAGCTTCCACCCATCCTGAAAACTTGTCCAATACACCTGAGTACTCTTGACACTTTGGCAAAGAAATATAGTTCACTTGTAAGTGTAAAAATGGAGCAGGTGGGGCAGGAGAACTTAATTGTGGTGTCTTTTCTGCTGCTCTGGTATTTGGCGTGTCATGCATTTTCAAACATTTGTCGAGTTTCTGCCCTGCACTTTGGATTCCACTACCATTGGCAGAATCTGTTGATTATCTTTTACACTCCAATATGTCCTAGTGTATAAGCTGTGCCAGATAAGGAATCAACTTATTCGGAGCTATTAGTCTACGACTAGTGTCATCTCTCCATAGTCCATCATTGTTTAACCTCCCACCGTTTTCTATCCATATCCACCTTTCCTGACTGGAGCATTGAACTTACATCTCTCGGATCTTGCCTGTGACACAGAGTTCAACTTTGTTTCCAGGTTTCCAATGGTCAGGTTTGCTGTATAGGTTCTTGGAATTTCTCATATTTCATCCTTTGCTGCCTTTTTGCGCAATCCATTTGTGAATGTATTTTCATGGCTTTCCATTGTAGACATTTTAGAGTGACTTTCACATTTTAATATGACAACTTCTGTTAGCAGTTGTATCACATCCATAAGTTCTTGTACCAGTTGGCCATTCTTGATTGGAGCTCCTACAGCCATAAGGGATCCTTTGGTCTCTATAAGTTTCCAAAGTCATGGACAACTCTGAAAGCACATTGAGAATCAGTGTTTACTGATACAAACAGTTAACTGTTTCTATTTGTACCTTAACCTATTTATTATGTACTCTCAAGCTCTTTGTATCCGATGTTTTACTTACGTTTGTTTAAAATTAATAAAAAGATTTAAAAAGAAAGAGAAGCAGTGTGGATATTAGCTTATCTTCCTTCTGCCAACGTACAGGATTCTATCAAAGCTTTTAGATCTGCCCATTGCACAGAGGTACCAGGGACCGCGTTTCCTGATACTAGCACTTCAGTTTCAGAAATAACCATTCAAATGCCTCTCTGGATCATCAACGAGCCAATGTAGAATCAGATCTTTGGTAGAGTAATAACCAACAGAATGTTGTCCTTGGATTAAGACTTCTATCATGTGTTTCTCATTGACAAACAGGGTAAATGGTTGACCTGTATCAGGTATTCTTAACGCACCTTTAAAGTTTGAAACACTTTCAGTTGTTCTTCATTAAGAGTCACAGAGTAGGTTTGCTTGAGCACTTATTGTCCTTCAGCAGATTGTTGTGTGGTAGAGCAATAGTTGACGAGTCTGCCACTAGCTTTTCAATGCATTAATTAACAATTGTTTTATCTTCAGCCCTGTATGTCTTCGCTCCCTTGGTCCTCATTGGAGCAAGCTGGAACAAAGCTGCCAGTCTTATATTTTCATCGCTGTCGTCCTCACTTGAATCACCAGGGGCCGCTGTAGAGTCCATGCCACGTCCATCCTATAATTCCTTAGAGTTCAGATGGTGTCACTGTTCCCGGAGTCTGTCTGATGTAGGCTGTAGTTTTCCAGACTTTGGATGGTGACTGTTCAATGTGAACTGTAATTCCTCAGGCAGAGCTTCAGTAGGTATTTTCCTGGGTGGAACGTCAACATTGGCGCCACTGCCAGCATCACTCAAAGTGTCACCAGCAGGACAGCCTACCTGAAGTCACAGCTGTGCTTTCTTACGTTGCTTCAGTTTGCTTTGAAACTCCAAACGTTGCACATTGATTGAATTCCCATGTTGTTCTTTTACTCTTTCGGTTAATACAAAGATTTGCTCTTTGGGCTTTTTATTGTTTCTGTCATGCTGGTTTTGAAATTCATCACAGGTTTCACAGCTCTTTCAATTAGCTCTTTCACTTGCTCACACATTGGATCAAATGAACCACGCTGTCTTATCCCTAAATCACTAGCAGCCATTTTCTGGAACTTAATAGACATTAACATTGTTGGCATTTTTTGTATAGACTTTTTCATTAATTCTATGAAACGTGAGATATTTTATTCCAGCAAGCGTTCTTAGTAGGCTTCACGACTTTGGGCATTGTTTTGATTCGATCTTAATTTGTGCATACCTTTTATCACTTTGACCACAATCTCAAAAATTTAACAGCAGCCAAAACTTCAACAAGTTGTCCCGCAACGTGAATTTAATTATGTCCTCATGTTCTATTGACTTGCACAATTTTTTAATCTTTTTATCCATGCTCCACTGCTTCGACAAATTTAGTATTTTGACTCCCTACCAACTCACATATTAGGTCCATGGTCTCCCAGTTTTGCACGTAGCTCGACAGTGTTATGTTTCTTTTTACAGATACGTTTAAAATAGCAATCCTCCATCTTGAATCACATCTGATGACGTAGAAGCCAGAGCAAGTTTTCTCTCAGACAATTTGGAACATAAAGAGAAAGTTCTTACCCCTTTGATTAAGGTGTCAAAAATTCCTTCTTTGTCTTCGAGCATAACAAATTCCAATTCTTCGCAAACATCCTGCTGACTATGCCAATTGTTGGATTCTAGTGTTTAAATCCAAGGTTGTTTCAGAAGTCTGGAATAAGGCATAAATCTTGTTGTTTCATGGTTGTTGATAGAACAAAGAGAACAGGAACAGAACAGAGACAGGGGATCTTACTACTTGAAGAAGATATAATCAAAAGACAGTGGCTAGCATAAAACGGCTACTTTATAAACAGAAAAGAAAAATCCATGGATAACAATAATCTAATTAGAAAATACTTATTTAATGTTGTAGTAAAATTAAGCAATGACAAAATAATAGCCACTTAATGAAAGAACAAAGAAACTTCCAGGATATTACTTGGTATAATTACAAGAGGCATATTAAACTGTATTATATATATAAAGGCTACTTAACATACAAGCAGATAATTGATTGTTAAATTGCAACCAAAAAAATGAGAATTAAAATGAAACAGTTGGATCCTACTCTGCCTACCAATACCTTCTATAAACCTACTGATTCCCAAGGCTATCTTGACTATATGCCTTCCCATCCTGTCTCCTGTGAAAATGCCATTCCCTTGTTTTCAGTTCCTTTGGTTTCCATCACATCTGTTCCCAAGATGAAGCTTCCCTCTCCAGGACATCAGTGATGTCGTCCTTCTTCCCTTCCTCCACAAGTGATGCTGTCCTCACCACATCTCCTCCTTTTCCCAGACATCTGCGCTCACTCCATCTTCCTGCCACCTTAGCAGGGACAGAGTTCTCCTTTCCTCACCTACCACCCCATGAGCCTCCACATCCAACACATCATTCTCCCCAACAGAGACCCTACCACCCCATGAGCCTCCACATCCAACACATCATTCTCCCCAACAGAGACCCTACCACCAAACACATCTTTACCTCACACCCCCCCCCCCCCCACACCACCTCCACTTTTCATAGGGATCACTCCCTCTGATTCCCTTGTCCATTCATCCCTCCCCACTAATCACCCTCCAGGCATTTATCCCTGAAGCAGTAGAAATTCTACACCTACTCACTTAGCTACATTCAGGGCCCTGTACAGCATTACCAGGTGAGGCAACACGTTATCTGTGAATCTGATAGGGTCAGGAACTGTGAGCGGTGGGGACCGCTTTGTAGAGCATCTCCACTTCATCTTCAAAGATCTTGATTTCCTAGTGGCCGGCCATTTTAATTCATATCCCCATTCCTATTCTGACATGTTAGTCCATGACCTTCTGCCACAATGAGGCCTCCCTCAGGTTAGAGGAGAAGCACTTCATATACCATCCAGTTATCCTTCAACCTGATGGCATGAGCATCGATTTCTCCAACTTTTGGAAATTTTTTCTCTACCCTGCCCCTTTTCTCAAATTCCCCGCTCTCACCTCTAACCTCCTCCTCAGCTGCCAATCACCTCCCCCTGGTGTTTCTCCTCCTTCTGTTACTCCTATGGCCCACCTCATCTTATCCAGCCCTTTACCTCTTCACCCTATCAACTCCCAGCTCTTACTTCACCCTCTCCCCCACCCACCTGGCTTGACCTATCACCTTCTAGCTATCCTCCTTCCCCTACCCATCTTCTTATTCTGGTCTCTTCCCCCTTCCTCCCCAGTCCTATTGAAGGGTCTTGGCCCAAAAAGTCAACTCCTTATTCATTTCCATGGATGCTGCCTGACCTGCCGCGTTCCTCCAGCATTTTCTGTGCGCTGCTTATCAAGTGCAAACTCTATTTAATGGTATGTCAACTTGCTCAGAGTGACTATCAATGATGGACAATCTATCATTATGTGCAAATAATGAGCCATTTATTTATTTATTATTTTATTTAGAGATTCAGCACAGTAACGGGCCTTTCTAGTTCAATGAGCCCACTATGTCCAATTACACCCACGTAATCAATTAACCTACTAACCTGTATGTCTTTGGAATGTGGGAGGAAACCTGAGCACCCAGAGGAACCCTACACAGCCAGAAGGAAAATGTACCAACTCTGTGGCAGAATTGAACCCGATTCGCTGGCGCTGTAATAGGGTCACACTAACCACGACTCTAACATCCCACCCTGTACAGTTGTTGCAGTAAAATGTATTCTGCATTGGTAGGAGTCTCCTTAGAACTCCATGAGGAAGTTCAAGAATGTAGCTACTTTAGGCACCCCATTCACAAGCACAAAAGGGTCATCGCACACCCTCTCCTGTGCACAGTCTGCTCCACACACCTGTTATTAGGTGTGAACAGATCCTTTCAGGGCCACTCAGTCTCCAATTTCACATGCCTGAAAGGCATCATTTCCTTCTAAAACATGTAAATAAGACCCAGTAATTAAGAACCGCCAGACACTGCATTTCTTCTTGACTCTACCACCCCATCAGGCAGTTAAAATCATCCCTAATGGTTCAAGCTTTTCCAAGACTTCCTACTGGGTATGCCCAGAGAATGAAGTCAACAACTGTACCAGGATATGGAAAAATAAATCACTCTAATAGTGGTGGTTTGAGTTGTGGCAACAAGGTATTGTGATAATCTGTCCCAAACTCATGCCGTTCAATCATGCTACCCTGCTCCCACAGAACTGATGAGCCGCAATATTTTGAAGCCATGTTATTAATAGCCAGAGTTGTGAAAAAGAATGAGTTTGAATCTTGTTTTTGACAGGCTACCTTCTACAGCATTCAAGAACGTACAGCAGAAGTGCACATAACAACAAAAACACACAGCAATACTCAGAAACTAATATGAAATAAAAACAGAAAATATTGGAAATACTCAGCAAATCAGGCAGAACCTATGAGACATACTTGTTTTGAATGAAACATTTTGTGTTCATCAGATTTTCTACATAGTACACAGAATATTTTATTGAAAAGTTGTACTCAGATTGAATTATGGAAAGATTACTCTTTATAATACGTGCCGCATGAGGGGAAAAGTAATATGTGTTTGAAATGTTGTCCTGACAGGATAGTTACGCAAATGCTTTTGTCAATAATAGAAAGATTTCTACATTGTGCCATGAATCTATTGATTAAACAAATAATAGCCAGAGGACAACGGTAACAATAATTTTTCTTCTGTCTACCTATCACTTTGGGAAGAAAGAAATTATGTACCTAACTTGGTTAAAGATATTTTATTGATAGATTGTCTTGAATCTAATATATCCAGAAATTGCAAAAAAAATGTAGGGTCGAGTCGGAATGGTTTATTTTTAACGCAGAATCTTAATGTATATTCCTGATTGAAGATGAATTTTTGGTTGTGCTCTCCATTACCTATGTATTCCAGTGAATGTTAATAACTCTTGTTGCATTACTTAAGTTACAGAGGATTTCCTTGTAACTACCAATTTTGTTCCTTTTGCTAAAGCTATGGAAATATGCACATTCACAGAAAGGTTATGGTACAGAGGAGAATGTTCGTTGTGCTTGTAATGGCTTTATGTGAGAACAAACCAGCTAGTTACACACCCTTGCCCTCTCCCTATGCCCCTGCTAATTATTTTCTTTCAGATACTTTTAAATGTCACACCTGAATCTGCCTCCACTTCCATTCCTACTACATTCAGTAATCATTTATTCTTCAAGGACCTTGTCATGGTGGGGAGGCTGTTGTGAGTTCCAGAGATCCCACGAAAGATGCCACCTGGACTTCAGCCAACTGGTGCTTAGGTCCTTGTAGGGTCACCAATGGCAGAAAGGTCAAAGGAGGAGTTTCCAGATGGAGCAACCCAACCAAGACCTCAGCAGTGGAGATGGTGGAAGGTGATGTCACATCAGAACAGTATTAAAGGCAGAGGAAGGCTGCGGCACAGAAGGGTCCCCAGTCACTTTGAATTCCACACCACTGGACCCTGACCCAGATTTGTCAAAGACTGTGCAGAGGCTGCCTGTGCTTCAGCCTCCCCACGTTAAACAAAGTCATACTCAGGCATTCTCCATTAAGGAAATCCATCCTAACATCCCACGTCAAGTAATGTGGTGATCAGCAAGTGGCAAAAGCAGCAGGATTGTGAGGTCTATGAACCCCTAGTCCTACAGGATATGAGGACCCAGACCAGCCTCTCCATCCACCTGAAGAACGACCAATAGACAGCCCCTTAGGAGAACACCATACTCACCCAAGTGATTACACTGCTACTCCCATGAGATAATCATTTACCCTCTTGCTTCTTCTGTGAAGAATGACTTCAGCAAAATCTAAATTGTGCACTTCACACAATTTCAGGTAATTATCGCTCTAATTGTACTAAATAAATACAGGTTCATCCAGTTGAAATATTTAAGTGTAGTTTATAGAAACATCTGTAAAAAGTGTATAGACTCCATCTTATATTTGAAATTACTATATTGTACATGTTAAATTAAGGTTAAAATGGCTTTGATACTTTGCACTAATTTAAGATGAGCAATGCTTCAGTTTGGAAGGAGTCATCAGGACTGGAGCTAGCAATTACTTGATTAATTTCAGCAGTCTTCATTTACAGGGCCAGTATTTATTGGTTGCCCATAACTCCCCTTGAGTAGGTGCTGGTGAGTCATTTTCTTGAATTACTGCAGTCTTTTTGATGAAAGTACTCCCACAGTTCTATTGTACAGGATTAAACCCATTGATGATGAAGGATAGAGTGTAATTTGGTGCAGGGAGTGAATGTTTTGATTGGTGGAAATGATTTTGATTGTGCAGTCTATTTAATCTTGAATGGTGTTCCTTTACAGTTGTTGGAGATGCACTCAGCCATGTATCACAGTCCTGCCTTGTGCTTTATAGGTTAAATTAATGCTTTAGGGAATTATAATGTGTGATATATATCATGGGATACCCTATCTCTGATCAGCTCTTAATGCCATTATATTTATAAAGCTGGGTCCAAATAAATACCTCCTTCATTGGTTATTCATGGGTATTTGATGATAGGGAATGCAGAGAATTTGATTGTCAAGAGTTGGTGCTTGTTAGAGGTGGGCATTGCCTCAGAATGTGTATGTTACTTACAAAGCCTAGATATTATCCACTTTCTTCTCGTTCCAGTCATGTCTGAGTTATTTTCTGAATAGCTCTGATTTGAACTGAGCTTTCCACACTTGTGACAATGAAGCTGATGAAGCCTGGTGGGCTTGGGGCACTCGCATGAGGAACACCTGCAGGGATATTCTGGGCTGGAATAACTGACTGTCAGCAGCCAGAACTATCTCCTTCTGTAAAGGGCTTGACTCCAGCTTGAGGAGAATTTTTCCCTCGATTGCTTCCATTTCTAGTGTTCATTGAAGCTACACTCAGTTGAGAATAGTCACTCTCGCTTTGCTATTAGAACTCTGCTCTTTTGTCCACACTCGGACAAATGTTATAATGAAGCCTGCAGTGGACCTAACAAGCCTGAAGTGAGCAGTTGTCAGCAGGTAATAGATGAGCAATTGTTGTCTGATCTCGCAGCTAAGAACTCTTCCATCACTTTGCTAATTAATGATTGATGATGGTCTAAGAGGAAAGTAACGAGTCAGATTGGATTTATCTTTTTTTTGTTTGGACTTACCTGGGCAATGTGCCACACTGACAGGTAGATGCCAGTGTTGACATTACAAGAAGAGCCAGCCAGGCCAGTTCCTCAGCTCTGTAGCCAGGATGTAGACTAAGCTCACTAATTTTGTTATAAAGAATGCTTTCATTTTTAATATACCCTTTTCTATTCCCCTTTGCACCAAAATTAGTTCTCTGACCCTATCTTAATGGCAGAGTGTGTTCAGAAGAATAAGAATTATAATGGAATAAGTTCAACTTTTACAGTTGGGTCACACTATCACACAATGTCCAGATCTGTTCTGAATTTATCTCTTTTCCCTGGAGACAGTGCAGTGGTTTTACCTGCTGTGTCCTACAGAATTCAGCCAACTCAGTCTGTGGTTGTATTTCACTGAAAGTACAGTCTGTGTTCTTACTGTTTCCTTTGCCCTCAGAGCTTCTTTGAAATGTCCAACATTGAAAAGTTCTCTTACTGCAGCTAAGGAAGTCAGGTGGGCTTCAGCAAGATATTTTCTTCCCCTTATTTGACCTGTTACTATGAGGCTTCACAGGGCTTGGAATCAAAATGGTGGATTCCAAGGCAGATCCCTTCCCTCTGTACACTCGTGGGCCTCTGTACATTCCTGAGCAGTTTGATGATGTAGCCTGATGGTGGTTGTCAGGCTGCTTGGTGGGTTACGTACACGTGACAGTGGTGTACTTGTCACGTGACTGGTGTTGAAGCTATACTGGACTTGAGGTAATGGTCTTGTGATGGTGGAGTGATGTCATTTTCCCGCCAGCAGTGGTCATGTGACAGGTTTTTTTTTACAGGGTATAAAAGGAGGACCCCTCCCTGTGAGGAGGGGCAGTTCATGGCTGGATTTGCCATGTTGACTTCATGCCACTGCGTGATTTAATGTTATGACGCAGTTTAGTTGAAAGATGAAGTTTTATTTAATGCCTAAAGTTTAAAAGGTCATTGCCAGCAGTTTCTTTATAATACTGCTAGTTGAGAATCAGTGGAGAGTGAAGATCAGAGTTCGGGAGTTAAAAGATCGAGGGAAGTCGATTTCGACGGTGAAACAGGTTTGACCTTGTTTGATCCTCATTCGGAAGGAATTCGTTGACTGTGCCCATGTTAATCCCTGTGAATAGCAGAAAGGATTGGGAACAGTTTTGTAAAGGAAAGGTCAGTGCCTTTAAGCCATTTCATTTGCCCATCTCCGTAAATGCTTCGTGGGAAAAGTTCGATTTGGAATCGCAACAAGACGACATGAAAGAGAATTTAAATCATCTTTAAAAAGTCTCTCCCTTAAATGGACTGTGAGCATTTTGAACTTTTGCAATACTACTTTGAAGAACTGTTTTTGCAACATCGCTTTAAGAACTGTTTAAGCTTCATTGCTTTAAGAACTGTTTAAGCTGCCGCACAGCAGCTGATTTCCGGTTACGTTAGCGATTTGTTTACTTTTGGGGGGGGGGGGTTTGTTTTTCAGTGTTTAAAAAACGTGTTATTTGTTATAAAAACCCCTGCCTCACTCATATATTTATTGTTGCTTGAATCCGTAACAGGTGTGACAGCTCTCCAGATTCAAACACTGGTCCCGTAGGTTTGTGAGCTCTTTACAAGGTCACTCAGACCAATGCAAACTAGCCAAGTGCAAATGTAATGCCTACATTGAAGCCTGATTGAATGCCTGCTGTCTTTTCACTGAGCAGTAAGACTCAAGCACAGGAATGTGGATCTGCTGTCACATAAAAGGTCAGACAGGTTAAGAACACCAGTGGCATCAATTTGACAGACAGAATTCAGTAAATCTGCAATTACTATGAAGCTAAATTTTAACATTTCATCTTATGAACATGTTTTAGTCTCTAAAGTTTACAAAAAGGAGCTTGATAGTCAGTCATTGGTGCTGAAACAGTTATTAATTCATTGGACTAGCAGCCTGAATTCTGGATGATTTAGCAAAACTTAAGTTCAAATTCCACTACTGTACTTGGGGAAATTGAATTTGCATTATTATATAAATATAGAACTTGAAAAGGAAGGTACATTCTGTAACACTAATAATGAAACTACTGCGTATTGTGAAAATCTGTCTGATTCACCACTGTCCTTCAGGAGTAGAGCAACTATCCTCTCTGGCCTTGCCATACTGTACATGACTCCAACATCTTGACTGCCTTGCTCCTGGTTCCTGGGTTGTGTCCCTTCATGCCAGTGACATTCCCATTGTGTGAACAAATAAGTAAAGAGCATACTTTTCAGTATTTCATTTTCTGTGTGGTTGTGCGGAAACTGTAGCTATTTCAGCATCCATACATTATTCAGATTTACCTGAATCAAGAATAGCTTATACCTTACAGCAAGCGTGCCAGAAGTAAAGAAAGGAGCCAAATGTCACAAATCATTTCATACTTCACTGCAGTATAGCGTGCATAATTTATAATAGTGTCCTAAGATGTTAGCATTATTGAATTTTTCACGGATTAATTAGTTTCAAAGCTAAATGTTTGAATTAATTCTGTGATCCCTTTGAACCTGCTGCAGCCCTAAATAGGTAAATTGCTTTGAGAAGGTTGAATGATTGTGCAAAATAACCTTTTTGTTTCGGAATTATGAAGTAGCTCACTTCATTTGTAAGCCATTCATTGTTTTAAGTTTGGATAATGGTGGCTTTCAATCTAGTATGAACTGGCCAGCCAATGACACTTCATTAACAAATGCAGATTGTGTACTCAATGCAACGTACATTTCCTGCAATGTATCTGGATCAGAGTGCAATGCTTTGCTGGTGACTGAGTTTTTGCCTTTGCTGTACAGGTACAAGATTCTGTCTGTTGGTGAGAGGAATGATTTCACGATGAATAAGCAGCCTGATCAATGTGTGAAGTTGCTGGCGTCCACTCAAGTGGAAGGAGAGGGAATTCATGCAACTTCGCTAGGGGACAATATTGTCAGGAAGATTAAAGACTAGATTTATTTTCACATGTACGGTGAAATGCATCATTTTTTTTTGGCATCAAATCAAATCAGCAAGGATTGAGCTGGGCAGCCTGGAAATGTCCTCATCCTTCCAGTGCCGACATCGTACTCCCACAAGTCACTAACCAAAGTACAGCTCTGGAGACTGGAGCACCCAGAGGAGTCCCATGTGATCATGCGGAGAACATACAAGCTCCTTGCAGGCAGCAAGGGCATGAGAATCCTGATCTTCTAGTTGGTGCTGTAAACCACTGATCTAACCAGAACGTTCTTTGCAGACAGAAAGAGTATGAGAGAGAAAAATAGGATCAAAAAGCTGCACAATCTGATGAGCTTTCCGAGATTCTGAAAGAGATGGGTCTGAGTATAGTGAATGTACCAGTTGTCACCTTCTAACATCCCCGTAAACCCATTATTTGTCAAAGGAGGGGGAGAGAGAGAACACTGAGAACTGTAGACCGATTAAACCCACATTCATAAAAGGCAAAATGCTAGAAACTGTTAAGGAAATGGAAAGTTCCTTTTAAAAAAATAACAAACTGTAATGGAATTGGCAGAGTCAATGCGGATTTGCGTAAAGCAAGGAAGTCTGATAACTCCGTTGAGGTTTTCTGAGGTTGTAGCTGTCAGAATAAATAAAAGGTGACTAGTGAATATGGTAAATTTGGACTTTCAGAAGACTTCTGATAAGGTGATAAACAAGAGATTATTAAACAAAATTAGATACGTGGCATCTGAGGTGAGAGACTACTGGGAATTGAGAACTGGTTAATGGACAGAGATATGAAAAACAAAGATAGAGAGGTTGTAATGAATGGGGTGGTGCAGGAATCAGTGGTGAGGTTCCCGATATCTAATGATTTAGATGAAGGGATCAAAAATGTTATGCCAAAATTTACTGACAATACAAAAGTTGACGGCAGTGTAAGTTACAAGAGGTGTGTAGAGAAGTTTTGTGGGGAGGTGTGGTGCGGCTGAATAGGCTAATTGAATGAGCAAGCTTATGATGTGTGCGTGTTAGTTACTCTCTCTGGATGTCCAGCATCTGCAGAATCTCTTGTGTTTATGTGGAAACGTGTGGGGAGAAAAGCGGAGCTCTTCGAAACACTGAGTGGTTGAAATGTGCTGCTCAGCGGACCTACTTCTTGTGCATGAATCACTGAGGGGTAATGTGCAGGTACAGCAAGCACCTGGGAAAGCAAATGGTGTGTTGAAGTGTATTGCATGGAACTTTGATATAAGAGTAAAGACATTTTACTCCAGGTCTGGTTTCTCTACCTACAGAAGCATGCGCCTGCAACAGCAGGAGTAAGGGTGGGTTCACCAATAGATTCATAGGATGGCAGGTTTATTCTGTAAGAACAGATTAAGCAGGCCAGGCCTTTACACTCGAGAGTGAGAGGTGATCTCGTTGAAACATACATTATCCCTGCAGCAATTTATAACCTGCTTCTTAATAAGGTCTGATATCTTCTGTGCTGTAATAACAATCGACAAGTTGGTATGTTGAAAATGTAAGCTTACTTTAATGGAGAACTGATGTCTTTTATTTCCATTTTCATACCACAAGCATTGTATACTGTATATCCATTAAATGCAATCTGTTTATCGGGATGCATAGCAGAGACTTGGTTCCTGTTAACTGGTTTCCTACTAACCAAGAAAAAGAATATGGATCCAGTAAGTCAGTTACAAATATTTCCCTGTTACTAGTTCAGTAATACAAAGATTTTCTTAGAATGTATATATTGTGTACTGTTTATTTATGTTGGCTTAGAACGGCTTAATGCCGTTATACTTGGGTAGGCACAGATTTTGTCTTCATTGATAACAAAGTTTTAAAATATAAGTGCTAACAGGACATCGTGCCATTTTTTTCCAGACATTCATTTTATTAGCTGTTTTCAGAAAATCATTTTGATAACCAATCATATTAGGTGTCTATGAAGAGTTAAAGTGAGAATGGGGAATGTTGACTTCTATGAATTACACATTTTAGTACCAGCAGCAGTGAATGAACATTTTTTCCCGATATAACTAGCACATTTACAGAAAGCAACAGAACGATTAAAGGGGTTCTGTCACTCAGCAGTGGTTAAATTCATTTCTGAAATTGCTTTACTTCCCAGGACGCACATTAGCTTCTCAATAATGGGGCTGTAAAGCTGCGTTTTTTGCCAGTGAGACATTCCTCAATGTCACGAGTGCCATTGGCTGTTTGCATATACTGTACCTTCATGCTGAGAAGATTGCAAGCTACTTTAACTACAAAGGCTCTGGCTGTGCTGAGCAGAAATGTTGGTTAACTTTAGTATCCTCATTCGCACCTCTTTCTGATTTCCCCTAAAGATTTGCAGAAGGGGATTTAACTGTTCGCTAGGGATTAATCTATGGGATGCCTTTAACTCCCTTCTGTTTTGTATGTGATTGCATTCAGCCTTTGGCAAGTAAAAGAAGCTGTAGCCCAATAATATGTTACAATGTCAGGAATATGATGTGACAGACAATCTGGCAGATTGCCAGAACAGAACCATTAGAAGCCACAGTCACAATACTTTAAGGGTGACTGGGTTCAAATGTGATATGCTCACATATGGTCCGATTTACTGTTCACAGATAACAACTGGACATACGCAGAGTATTGTTATACTAAGAGAAAAATTGCAGAGGCGAAGTAATAAGCAAGCATTCATCTGAAGATCTTACAAATTTCAAGCTTGTACTTTCATCGCATTTACAGTCAATAACTGAAGTGGCTGAAGTACCAGAACACTAACTGTGCTTTACACATGAAGTGAGCCATGCTTTTGAACAAAGAAACTGCTATAATATTGCTTTTGCCAATCCATTAGAGCTAAGTAAGCCTTTTCCCTGTTATGTACTAATTCATTCTCAGCTTAACAGTAGGTGGCTTCCTATTCTTTTCAGCTGAGTTCTACAAAGATTACCTTTTGTTATCTGGGTCGTCTGACCTAGAATGTTGGAATTAATATTAACATCTTAAATGGCACCAAGTTAGACACTGTGTACAACACAAGTGAATGTGCTTGATATATTATGGAATGAGACAGCCATTATTATTTTTGTCCCTGCTCTTAACCTTTCTGTTTCCCTTACTACTACATCATGCCAGTTGCATTTCTTTAATAACAGTATTTAAATACCAAAGTTTCTGGATAACCTTGGAATGAAATTCAAGTTCAGGAGTGGATTGACTAACAGCTACAGTTTTTCTTCCTATTGATTGGGCAATTTGGAAAAATTATCCAGTGTGTATAATCAAATCGTTTAATTGTCTTTCAAACCGTACATGGATACAGCCACGTGAGACAGCACTCCTCTGGGGCCAAGGTACAAAGCCATACATGCACGTTCAAAATAAAGAAAAAAAGAACATAGCCACATAAGAAAAGAAATTTTTAGACCAAGTTTCTGAGCGAAGTCCTGGTAAACCAGCCTGTAATTCCACTGATCCACCACTGGAGGGCAGCACGGACAGGAGAGGCCATCACCACCAAGCCTGGACTCGGACATCACGATACAATGCAAGCCCAAGGGCTGAGGCCTAGTCCTAGTTACAACCGAGGTGACACTGCTGTCTCACTGCCTGTGTAACCTCAAAACAAGGGAAGCAGGCCTGCAGTAATCAATGTCCAATAAGGCCTTGCAATCGCAAAAAAAACATAGAATAGTACAGCACATTACAGGCCCTTCGGCCCACAATGTTGTGCCGACCCTCAAACCCTGCCTCCCATATAACCCCCCACCTTAAATTCTTCCATATACCTGTCTAGTAGTCTCTTAAATTTCATTAGTGTATCTGCCTCCACCACTGACTCAGGCAGTGCATTCCACGCACCAACCACTCTCTGAGTGAAAAACCTTCCTCTAATATCCCCCTTGAACTTCCCTCCCCTTACCTTAAAGCCATGTCCTCTTGTATTGAGCAGTGGTGCCCTGGGGAAGAGGCGATGGCTGTCCACTCTGTCTGTTCCTCTTAATATCTTGTACATCTCTATCATGTCTCCTCTCATCCTCCTTCTCTCCAAAGAGTAAAGCCCTAGCTCCCTTAATCTCTGATCATAATCCATACTCTCTAAACCAGGCAGCATCCTGGTAAATCTCCTCTGTACCCTTTCCAATGCTTCCACATCCTTCCTATAGTGAGGCAACCAGAACTGGACACAGTACTCCAAGTGTGGCCTAACCAGAGTGTTATAGAGCTGCATCATTACATCGTGTCTCTTAAACTCTATCCCTCGACTTATGAAAGCTAACACCCCATAAGCTTTCTTAACTACCCTATCTACCTGTGAGGCAACTTTCAGGGATCTGTGGACATGTACCCCCAGATCTCTCTGTTCCTCCACACTACCAAGTATCCTGCCATTTACTTTGTACTCTGCCTTGGAGTTTGTCCTTCCAAAGTGTACCACCTCACACTTCTCTGGGTTGAACTCCATCTGCCACTTCTCAGCCCACTTCTGCATCCTATCAATGTCTCTGTAATTTTCAACAATCCTCTACACTATCTACAATACCACCAACCTTTGTGTCATCTGCAAACTTGCCAACCCACCCTTCTACCCCCTCATCCAGGTTGTTAATAAAAATCACAAAAAGTAGAGGTCCCAGAACAGATCCTTGTGGGACACCACTAGTCACAACCCTCCAATCTGAATGTACTCCCTCCACCACGACCCTCTGCCTTCTGTAGGCAAGCCAATTTTGAATCCACCTGGCCAAACTTCCCTGGATCCCATGCCTTCTGACTTTCTGAATAAGTCTACTGTGTGGAACCTTGTCAAATGCCTTACTAAAATCCATGTAGATCACATCCATTGCACTACCTTCATCTATATGCCTGGTCACCTCAAAGAACTCTATCAGGCTTGTTAGGCATGATCTGCCCTTCACAAAGCCATGCTGACTGTCCCTGATCAGACCATGATTCTCTAAATGCCCATAGATCCTATCTCTAAGAATCTTTTCCAACAGCTTTCCCACCACAGACGTGAGGCTCACTGGTCTATAATTACCTGGACTATCCCTACTACCTTTTTTGAACAAGGGGACAACATTCGCCTCCCTCCAATCCTCTGGTACCATTCCTGTGGACAACGAGTACATAAAGATCCTAGCCAGAGGTTCAGCAATCTCTTCCCTTGCCTCGTGGAGCAACCTGGGGAATATTCCGTCAGGCCTCGGGGACTTATCCATCCTAATGTATTTTAACAACTCCAACACCTCCTCTCCCTTAATATCAACATGCTCCAGAACATCAACCTCACTCATATTGTCCTCACCGTCATCAAGTTCCCTCTCAGTGGTGAATACCAAAGAGAAGTATTCATTGAGGACCTCGCTCACTTCCACAGCCTCCAGGCACATCTTCCCACTTTTATCTCTAATTGGTCCTACCTTCACTCCTGTCATCCTTTTGTTCTTCACGTAATTGAAGAATGCCTTGGGGTTTTCCTTTACCCTACTTGCCAAGGTCTTCTCATGCCCCCTTCTTGCTCTCCTCAGCCCCTTCTTAAGCTCCTTTCTTGCTACCCTATATTCCTCAATAGACCCATCTGATCCTTGCTTCCTGAACCTCATGTATGCTGCCTTCTTCCACCTGACTAGATTTTCCACCTCACTTGTCACCCATGGTTGCTTCACCCTACCATTCTTTATCTTCCTCATCGGGACAAATTTATCCCTAACATCCTGCAAGATATCCCTAAACATCAACCACATGTCCATGGTACATTTCCCTGCAAAAACATCATCCCAGTTCACACCCGCAAGTTCTAGCCTTATAGCCTCATAATTTGCCCTTCCCCAATTAAAAATTTTCCTGTCCTCTCTGATTCTATCTTTTTCCATGGTAATGCTAAAGGCCAGGGAGCGGTGATCACTGTTCCCCAGATGCTCACCCACTGAGAGATCTGTGACCTGACCCGGTTCATTACCTAATACTAGATCTAGTATGGCATTCCCCCTAGTCGGCCTGTCAACATACTGTGACAGGAATCCATCCTGGACACACTTAACAAACTCTGCCCCATCTAAACCCTTGGAACTAATCAAGTGCCAATCAATATTAGGGAAGTTAAAGTCACCCATGATAACAACCCTGTTATTTTTGCACCTTTCCAAAATCTGCCTCCCCATCTGCTCCTCGGTATCTCTGCTGCTACCAGGGGGCCTATAGAATACCCCCAGTAGAGTAACTGCTCCCTTCCCGTTCCTGACTTCCACCCACGCTGACTCAAAAGAGGATCCTGCTACATTACCCACCCTTTCTGCAGCTGTAATAGTATCCTTGACCAGTAATGCCACCCCTCCTCCCCTTTTTTCCCCCTCTCTATCCCTTTTAAAGCACTGAAATCCAGGAATATTGAGAATCCATTCCTGTCCTGGTGCCAGCCAAGTCTCCGTAATGGCCACTACATCATAATTCCATGTATGTATCCAAGCTCTCAGTTCATCACCTTTGTTCCTGATGCTTCTTGCATTGAAGTACACACACTTTAGCCCTTCTACCTTACTACCTTTATACCCTTTATTCTGCTACTCTTTCCTCAAAGCCTCTCTATATGTTAGATCTGGCTTTACTCCATGCACTTCTTTCACTGCTCTATCGCACCAGGTCCCATCCCCCTTGCAAATTAGTTTAAACCCTCCTGAACCATGCTAGCAAACCTACCAGCAAGGATATTGCTCCCCCTCAAGTTCAGGTGCAACCCATCCAATCTGTACAGGTCCCACCTTCCCCAGAAGAGATCCCAATGGTCCAAAAATCTAAAACCCTGCCCCCTGCACCAACTCCTCAGCCACGCATTCAACTGCCATCTCCTCCAATTCTTACCATCACTATCACGTAGTACTGGCAGCAATCCTGAGAACACCGCCCTTGAGGTCCTGTTCTTCAGCCTTCTGCCTAGTTCCCAAAACTCACACTTCAGGACCTCGTCCCTCTTCCTGCCTATTTCGTTGGTCCCAACATGTATCACGACTTCTGGTTGCTTTCCCTCTCGTACCAGGATGTCATGCACCCGGTCAGAGACATCCCGGACCCTGGCACCCAGGAGGCAACAAACCATACGGGTTTCCTTCTCACGTCCACAAAATCTCCTGTCTGCTCCCCTGACAGTAAGTGGGCAAATGTATGGCAGATGCAGTTTAATGTGGATAAATGTGAGGTTATCCACTTTGGTGGCAAGAACAGGAAGGCAGATTACTATCTAAATGGAGTCAAGTTAGGAAAAGGGGAAGTACAACGAGATCTAGGTGTTCTTGTACATCAGTCAATGAAAGCAAGCATGCAGGTACAGCAGGCAGTGAAGAAAGCTAATGGCATGCTGGCTTTTATAACAAGAGGAATTGAGTATAGGAGTAAAGAGGTCCTTCTGCAACTGTACAGGGCCCTGGTGAGACCCCACCTGGAGTATTGTGTGCAGTTTTGGTCTCCAAATTTGAGGAAGGACTTTCTTGCTATTGAGGGAGTGCAGCGTAGGTTCACAAGGTTAATTCCCGGAATGGCGGGACTGTCACATGTTGAAAGATTGGAGCGACTGGGCTTGTATACACTGGAATTTAGAAGGATGAGAGGGGATCTGATTGAAACATATGAGATTATTAAGGGATTGGACACACTGGAGGCAGGAAGCATGTTCCCGCTGATAGGTGAGTCCAGAACTAGAGGCCACAGTTTAAGAATAAGGGGTAGGCCATTTAGAACAGAGATGCGGAAAAACTTTTTCACCCAGAGAGTGGTGGATATGTGGAATGCTCTGCCCCAGAAGGCAGTGGAGGCCAAGTCTCTGGATGCAATCAAGAGAGAGTTAGAGAGAGCTCTTACAGATAGCAGGGTCAAGGGATATGGGGAGAGGGCAGGAACGGGGTACTGATTGTGTATGATCAGCCATGATCACAGTGAATGGCAGTGCTGGCTAGAAGGGCCGAATGGCCTACTCCTGCACCTACTGTCTATTGTCTGACTATAGAGTCTCCAATGACGACAGCTCTCCTCTTCTCCGTCCCATCCTTCTGCACCACAGGGTCAGACTCAGTGCCAGAGGCCCTGCCACCGTGGCTCACACCTGGTCGGTCGTCCTCACCAACGGCATCCAGGAGGGTAAACTTATTATTCAGGGGAATGGCTACAGGGGTGTTCTGCACTACCTGTCTACTCTCCTTCACTTTCTCCCCTCGGACTGTCACCCAACAACCTGCTTCCAGCAGCCTAGGTGTGACTACCTCCCTGTAGCTCTCATCTATGACTGCCTCATTCTCCCTTATGAGTCGAAGGTCATCCAGCTGCTGCTCCAGATTCCTCACACGGTCTTCCAGATCACCCAGCCGCAAGCACTTCTGGCAGATGTGACTCTGCGGGAGAGGGGAGTTCCCCCAAGACTGCCACATCTCACAGGAGAGGCACATCACCATCTCAGCAGGCATTGTAAAGACGAACTGGGAACAAGCTCGTCCTCTGCCTCTTCTCGTCGAAGCCTCTCGAGTCAAAGCTTCAAAGCTCCACTCCTTCACTGGCCCCTTTCCACAGGCCAAGGCAGTCACTCACAGTTTCACTGTACGCCACCTTCATGCCGACTCAAAGGCATCTGGTGCCTCTGAGAAGCAGGCAGCAGCACGATCTCCACTCAGGTCAACTCCTCTGAACCCAGTCTGGCTTCTCCCGTGGCCTGACATTCTGGTTCGAATCCCCCAGCCCGACAGCCTGGCCTGCTGACCTACCTCGCCTTCTCCAAACCGCCAGCTGGCTTTTATGACACCCCAGCCAGCTACTCCGAACAATGAGCTGCCAACTGATGCGGTGAACCTGCCGTACAGGTAGTTACTGGAGGAAAGAATAGTCTTACAATGTATAAAAACACGTTTAACAAGGAAACGACTGTCTTCAGTTGGTTGGCCCGAGAGGCCACTACATGTATAAGTGCTGCCATCTTACCAGAAGTATAATGCCTGACTGATCTATGAGGGGTGATTGATAAGTCTGTGGCCTAAGGTAGAAGGAGTCAATTGTAGAAAACCTAGCACATTTATTTTTCAACATAGTCCCCTCCTACATTTACACACTTAGTCCAGCAGTCGTGGAGCATACAGATCTTGGACCTCCAGAAAGTGTCCACAGCAGGGGTGATTGATAAGTTTGTGGCCTAAGGTAGAAGGAGATGAGTTATACATCTCTCGTTACGTGTACATGCAGTTCAGCTCTTTGAGTGATTATGCAGAAAGTCTGAAGTTAATAACTCATCGGAGTAGAAGGTGTCTAAAATTTACTCCTTCTACCTTAGGCCGCAAACTTATCCATCACCTCGCGTATAACTTGTTTTAAAATACATTTACCCTATAATGCACACAGTGGCCACTTCATTAGGTACACCCGAACGCCTGCCTATTATTGTAAACAACTAGTCAGCCAGTCATGCGACAGCAACTCAATGCATAAATGCATGCAGATATGGTCAAGAGGTTCAGCTGCTGTTCAGATGGAACATTAGAATGGGGAATAAATGTGATTTAAGTGACTTTAACCATAGAATGATTGTTGGTACCAGACAGGATAGTTTGAGTATCTCAGAATCTGCTGATCTCCTGGAATTTTTATGCACAATAATTTCTAAGTTAATTGAGAATGGTGCGAAAAAAAACATCCAGAGTGGGCTAGTTCTGTGGGCGAAGCCATCTTGTTATTGAGAGATGTCAGAGGAGAATGGCCAGACTGGTTCAATCTGACAGTAACTCAAATAAACATGCATTACAACAGTGATGTGCAAAAGAGCATTTCTGAATGCATAACACATCAAACCTTGAAGTGGATGGACTATAGCGACGAAAGACCACACCGGGCTCCCCTTCCGTACCTAGTAAAGTGGACACTGAGTGTACGTGTTTACAAATGGATGGCCAGCTGTTACAAGAAAGTTATAAAACCTGCTTATTGGTAGATCAAAAAAAAATTAACCTATGTATTAACAGATTACTATAGTGATATCATTAATAAAAAAATCAGTTGTGGTATTTATTGATTTTAAGCCAACCAAACTTACAAAGTAATGAATATTTACAAAAACATATGCTTAGTGACTGAAAATTTAACCATATTTTTTCTGGCTCTGGAATTGTCAACAATTATTCCTAAGCAGGTGTTTGAGGTGGAGATAACTTCATATTAACTTCACTGGAGAGTGAGCATTCAATCTGAAAATGAACCATATCACTCTTTGCTGAACTATTTGCTGAATTTCCTTTTTATTCTTTAGGATTCAGTAGAGATACTTGTTGCAGAGTCTGAACTACAGAGTGAGCAACTTAGGCTGTTTCTGTTAGGCTAGACATTTTCTGCCAATCGATAACTAACCTGACCTTGAACTACCTACATATTTTTTTTGGAATATTCCTGGAATACAGTGCACTTGACAAGATCTGGAATGTCAGGTGGCAATAGTAATTGATGGCTGCTGACTGCTCAAATGGGATTTTAATATTTCGTATTCAGCATTGACCTAATGGTCCTTGTAAAAAGCAGATACTGAAAACTGGTAAACAAAGGGAAGTGTGAGGGCTTGGTAACAGTTGCTCAAAATATAAAGTTCACAACGTACATCCTCTTCAGTTCCTGAAAATGAACATTGTGCACCTGGAGTTCAGCTTGGCCCTCGGTTTCTGCTTTGAGGATAGCTGCAATCTGAAAAGATTGGGAACCTTAATGAACTTTGCATAGATTTATAGAATCAAAATTAGAAACACTGAATAGCCAATTGACTTTGTACTGAAATTTAGGTCCCATTTATTCCTTCTTCTAACCTTGTCCCCAACTTCTCCATCTTTCATTTTTTACCCATGTCAGGATGCACACCATAGAACCATAGAACATTACAGCACAGAAACAGGCCTTTTGGCCCTTCGTGGCTATGCTGAACCATTTTTCTGCCTAGTCCCACTGACCTGCACCTGGGCCATATCCCTCCAAACCCCTCTCATCCATATACCTGTCCAAGTTTTTCTTAAATGTCAAAAGTGAGCCCACATTCACCACTTCATCTGGCAGCTCATTTCACACTCCCACCACTCTCTGTGTGAAGAAGCTCCCCCTAATGTTCCCTTTAAACTTTTCCCCCTTCACCCTTAACCCATGACCTCTGGTTTTTTTCTCCCCTAGCCTCAGTGGAAAAAGCCTGCTTGCATTCACTCTATCTATACTCATCACAATTTTATACACCTCTATCAAATCACCCCTCATTCTCCTACGCTCCAGGGAATAAAGTCCTAACCTATTCACCCTTTCTCTGTAACTCAGTTTTTCAAGCCCCGGTAACATCCTTGTAAACCTTTTCTGAACTCTTTCAACCTTATTAATATCCTTCTTGTAATTAGGTGACCAAAATGGCACACAATACTCCAAATTCGGTCTCACCCATGTCTTATACAACCTCACCATTACATTCCAACTCTTAAATTCAATACTTTGATTTATAAAGGCCAATGTACCAAAAGCTCTCTTTATGACCCTATCCACCTGTGACACCACTTTTAGGGAATTATGTATCTGTACTCCCAGATCCCTCTGTTCTACTGCACTCCTCAGTGTCCTACCATTTACCTTGTATGTTCTACCTTGGTTTGACCTTCCGAAGTGCAATACCTCACACTTGTCCGCATTACACTTGATGCATTACAATTTATTTCCCGCCTTTTATGCTTGCACAGCTTCCCTTTCATTGCATCTAGTCTATTCACCCTACCGACTCAGAGACAGAGATTTAAAGATTAGCTTTATGTACATCAAAACATACAGCTGCAAAATGCATCATTTGCGTCAAGCGTCAACACAATCTGAGGATGTGCAGAGTGCAACCTGCAAATGTCATTGTGCTTCAACTGCAGACATAGCATGCCACTAGTCCCACAGATCTATCAAGTCAATTAACCTCAAGATCATGTGATTATGCAAGGTGATTGGATTCATTGTGGCATTCTGGTTTACCTATTACTTTGCAGAGTTTTGGCTATCATGTCCTGTAGAACGAGCTACCTATTATCACTTCCTTGTCCTTAAAGTTTAGCACTTGATAGTAAGTGTTGTCGTTGCCCATTTTAATCCATATCTACTTGAAATAAAATTGTTTTGACTGCAAAATTCGCCATATCTTGTTTGGAATTAAAACAAGAATGCCTCTAACATAGGAAACACTGAGGTGAAAAATTCTATGAAACTTTTATCTGGGGACTCATTATTAAATCCTATAATGCAGCTTATCACTCGTCTTTGAAGCTGCTATTAATGTGTTCTCAAAGCAGGATACTCCCAAAACACAGTATTACATATGTGATCACACAAATGATCTGTTCAAGGTTGGAATAATGTTTCAATTTATAAGCCAATGCCTTTGAGATGCAGTGTAGCACTCGATTAGCTCTGCAAACAGCTTCCTCTTGACTGGATATTTTCAACAAATGCTCATTAATCACATTCAAATCATGTTTGTTTTCAGTCCTAGTTATAATCATTGAAATGTGGTGTTACATTATATACAATTGCCATATATTTTGTTCCTGAATCCTACCAAAATCCAGCCAATATAATCTATGGTTTTTGTAATGAGATTCTTTTTCGATAGCTCTCCAGTGAAATTCTACAGGACTGTGATGGTGGGAGACAATTGGGTTTGATTGCCCGGTATTGATCAAAATCATTAATGTTCATATTCTTTCACTGAAGCATCACACTTCTTTCATGGAATGTTACAACGTAGTAGGAAGCCATTGGGGTTTTAGTGTCCGTGAAATGTATCCATTTAATCTCTCACTAGCTGGCCAGTGGTGCACTAGCCATCCACACTGGGCTTCAAGACGCATGGTCCCGGGTTCGAATCCAGCCGGGTCCTTGCACGCTTTCCATCCATGGCTCGAGTGTCAAGCTAGCAACTCGGCCTCATAAAAAAAACAGACAAATGCGAAAGACACGGTAAGGTTGCCGCCTGTTGCACCATCAGGTGCGGAAAGGAACAACAACAACAATCCCTCGCTACTGGACATCACATGGCCCTTCAAATTTGCCTACTCAAATCTGCATCCAATTCCCATTTGTAAATTATTGATGAAACTGTTCTCACCACCTAATCAACTAGTTGATTTACAAGAAAAATAACTCGCACCGAAGGGCGGGACTGGCTTTTCAACAATTATCTTAAGTTTGTCTTTAGCTTAACCCCTCACACCAGCAACTACAGCAATTGCTATTGTAGATACGTGAAAATGAAAGATACTTTTTGTCTAATGTAAGGGTCAAGCCAAGCATGAGCCTGGATAAAGTATTATTGTTGTTCCATGTGTAGTGGGTTGGTCTTCATTAGTCAAGGTACTGTTGCAGCTCTGTGAAAGCCTGGCTAGACCACACTTGGAATATTGTGTTCAGTTCTGGTTGCTACATTATAGGAAGGATGTAGAAGCTTTAGAGAGGGTGCAGAGATTTCCCAGAACAAGGTTTGCCTGGTCAAGAGGGCATGCCTTATGAAGATAGGTTGAGTGAACTTGGGCTTTTCTTTTCCAGCGAAGGAGGATGAGAGGATGACAGAGGTGTACAAGATGATAATTGGCATAGATAGAGTGGACAACCAGAGAATGACAAACCCAGGGCAGAAATGACTAGTACAATGGAGCATAATTTTAAGGTGATTGGAGGAAGTATAGGAGGGTTGTCAGAGGTAAGCTCTTTACATGGAGAAAGGTGGGTGTGTGGAAGCCCTGCCGGGGGTGCTGGTAGAGGTAGCTACATTAGGGGCATTTAAGAAACTCTTAGATGGATGATAGAAAAATGGAGGGTTATATAGAAGGGAATGGTGCATTGATCTTAGAGTAAGTTTAAAGGTTGGTACAACATCCTGGCCGAAGGGAACTGCGCTGTGCTGTTATGTTCCATGTTTAGGCGGTCTCTCTGTGAGTTTAAAAAAAGTACAACAGGCTCAAGACATAGAGACATAGAAACAGCTCAATACAAGCCCTTCGGCCTACAATGCTGTGCCAAACATGGACTTACTTCAGAAATTACCTCGGGTTACCTGTAGCCTTTTACTTTTCTAAGCTCCCCGTACCTATATAGGAGTCTCTTAAAAGACCCTATTGTATCCACCTCCACCACTGTTGCCGGCAGCCCATTCCACACACTCACCACTCTCTGCGTAAAAAAAACTTATCCCTGACGTCTCCTATGTACCTGCTTCCAAGCACCTTAAAACTCTGTCCTCTCATGTTAGCAAATATATTCTGTAATGGTCAAAAATAATTGGCCTGGAGATATTGAGACAGGTTTTTGTACAGAAACAAGGTGTAATTTTAACCTTGTTGGAGTTTACACATATTTTTATTTAGTATGTTTTTGATTATTCATTTAGAAGATGTCGATATCACTGGAAAATTTGGCCAGCATTTCTCCACTCCAAATTACCCCTTAATCTGAGCAGGTCTTGAGGACAAAAGGGTAGGTGTAGTGTGAGACTAACACAGACTAGTACAGGAAAGTGGATTCTCTTCTCTAAAGAGCATGTGTTTCTACAACATTGCAGTAGGGTTGTTACTCCAGATGAAGAGTCCCAACTTGAGAGTTTAACTGCCTGACCTGCTAAATTCCTCCAGCATTTTTGTGCATTGTTGCTGGTTTATTGCTGGAACAAGCTTTTTAAATGCTAAGAAGCTTTATTTAGTTACTTTAAATTCTCTATGAGCTCTGGTAGGATTCAAACTCATGTGCTTTGGCCCATAGTCCAAGCATCTATGTACTATTCCATTAACTGAACCATGGCAGCTCTGCATCACAGTTGCTAGATAAAGGTGTTTTTGCTCCTATATATTCTAGAATTGGGATGCAAAATCTTAAAGCATGCTCTAGGTATTTTCACAGGCTAATACCTTCTTAGAGGAAACAGTCAGCTGCTTTTCTTTCGACCATGTATTCACTTGAGTGTGGAGATTGCACATGCATAACTACTGAACCTGCTCTGAAGCCTCCTGTCTGCTCATGTTTAATTATGAGAACATATTGAAAAGAGAACAATAAACTGTAAATCACAGCAGCGGGGAAATGATGGGGAAAAGAAATCACAATCATAGTGTGTTCAGTGGTAGGGAAGTGGATCAATGAAAAATTAGCCTCAGCTGGTTTCTCTGGGGAATCACAGACGAGCATCTCGAGGAGACTGAGAGAAACATGGATGCACCAGGTGTAAGCCACTATTTAGAAACTTCCTCTTTTGCATCATTGAAAGGTTGTGATGACTTGGGAACAGAAAGATAGCAAGAAAATCCAGAATAATGAGACAAAGTATACTGTACATTTTCTCTGGTTGAACCATAAGGCGCATGATTAGAATTTATCTTGATGGCCTTTAATTTGGAACTATTCTAAACAGATGTTTAAAAATGTAACCAAATACATGAATGTAGAGGTTTTGTCTTCTGGACTGTTTGGTCAATGAAATGGTTTTGAGGAATACTTTGAGGCAGGAGACATTGGAAGGAAATGACAGATCATTTGCACTTGGACAGCTGAAGGTAATGTCACCAATAATGTGCAAATTGAGGAGAGGTTGTACAAAAATCAGAGAGGGGAGTATTGTGAACACTGTAAGCTGGAGCAAGTTACTAAAATAGGGAGGGGCAAGCAACTGTTTTAAGTATGGTAGATTGGTGGAATCAGGAGACAGTCAGATCAATATGGTCAGCAATAATTAACAATGTTGCACACAGGACACAGCTGGAGGAATTTTGCGGTCAGGTTACAAAGAAGGCAGCAGGAAACTTGAGAGCAGTATTCTTGTTTAGAAATGGATGTTGGACTTCAATTGGCAGCTGATAGAACTCCCCTTTGGGGTGTAAATTCTGCAGAACTGATGGCAGAAAATTTAAAGTAAAATACTTCCAGTCTGAAGATCTGAAAGACTGGGTATCGAAGTTATGAAATGAAAACTTGACAAAAGACAAAGTCATGTCTTCATCTATGGGTTAACAATCTAGCCTCTTCATTCTCCCATATATATCCTTCTCAAACAGTGGTAATGCAGGGATATCACTGGAATAGTAATAACCCCAAAATATACCTGTTGCTGTGTATTTAATACTTCAGTAATATTTCAGAAAACTTGTTTCTGTATTGGTTGATTAAGCATCCATGTTCATTTAAATAATTCATCATGAGTTATATGTATAAATATGTGAATTGCATACATCATGGCACTACCACATGATACGTGTGCACTTCACTTAGAGTAAACACGAAGTTAGACTCACATTTCAGACTCCCATGTCTTCCTTAACATTTTGAAGTTACAATGCATAACACCTGCAGCAACATACACTATCTTGAAAATTTCTCCAAGTACAAAGTGACTAGATTCAGCCAAGGTAGAAGTAATCTATAGCAACTCACTTCTCTTAGCATGTATTGCCACATATTATGGTTGATGTTGAAAATGATGAAGAAGGTGAATTCATCACATCCATAAATTTTTCAGAGAACTGTCCAAAGGCAATGCTATTATTTGAAGAAAACAGGCTTACCTCAAACCTCTACTGCTACAGATAAATCAGTAGCATCTAAAATAAGCACAAGTCAATTAAAAGGAAGTAAATCAAAGTCATATGATCATTTTGTTCAGCGAAGTATTGAAGATTTTGCTTCACTATATTTGGGGACCTTGAGGTATGTGGCCAAGTGGTTAAGGCTTTGGGCTGGCGATCTGAAGGTCATTAGTTCAAGCCTCAGCCGAGGCAGCGTGTGCGTCCTTTAGCAAGGCACTGAACCACACACTGCTCCTGCATGTTAACAGCCCAGTGGCGGCGGTTGTTGCAATATCGACAAGACAGGAATGTTCTCTAATGGGACTAAATGGATGAAGTATGAGGGGCGATTGATAAGTTTGTGGCCTAGGGTAGAAGAGGTCAATTTTAGAAAAGTTAGCACACTTATTTTTCAACATAGTCCCCTCCTACATTTACACACTTAGTCCAGCGGTCATGGAGCATACAGATCTTGGACCTCCAGAAAGTGTCCACAGCAGGGATGATTGATAAGTTTGTGGCCTAAAGTAGAAGGAGATGGGTTATACAGCTCTCGTTACATGCACGTGCAGTTCAACTCTTTGAGTGATTATGCAGAAAGTTTGAAGTTAATAACTCATCAGTTACGAGGGGTGATTGATAAGTTCGTGGCCTAAGGTAGAAGGAGATGAGTTATTAATTTCAAACTTTCTGCATTTTCACTCAAAGGGTTGAACTGTACATGCATGTAGCGAGAGCTGTATAATTCATCTCCTTCTACCTTTGGCCTCAAATTTATCAATCAGCCCTGCTGTGGACCACCTGGAGGTCCAAGACGCTCTTGTTACATCCACATGCAGTGCAACTCTTTGAGTGATAACTTATCAATCACTCCATGCTGTGGACCACTTCTACAAAGAAGGGATCTGTATGCTCCACGACTGCTGGACTAAGTGTATAAATGTAGGAGGGGACTATGTTGAAAAACAAATGTGGTAGGTTTTCTAAAATTGACTCCTTCTACCTTAGGCCACAGACTTATCAATCACTCCTCGTAATAACACATCAGGTGATTGACAAGTTCGTGGCCTAAGGTAAAAGGAGATGAGTTATTAACTTCAAACTTTCAGCATAATCACTGAGAGTTGAACTGCATGTGCATGTAACAAGAGCTGTATAACTCATCTCCTTCTACCTTAGGCCACAAACTTATCAATCGCCCATGCTGTGGACAATTTCTGGAGGTCCAAGATCCGTATGCTCCACGACTGCTGGACTAAGTGTGTAAATGTAGGAGGGGACTAGGTTGAAAAATAAATGTGCTAGATTTTCTAAAACTGACTTCTTCTACCTTAGGCCACAAACTTATCAATCACCCCTCATATAGTTTATTGGTGGGTTAGATAAAACTGCGGAGGTAACTTGATCAGCATTTTGTCAACATTGTCTAGTTGCTGTTTTCATTTATAATTCACAACAGTATGATTTCCAAAGTGGAAGAATTTGAGGTTATTAGGCTTAACATTAATAAGGCTCAGAACAAACCTTTTGTCATCCTTTCAGCTGTTCTAAATCTGAGTCTTTGAAAACGTGTGCGGCATCTAATAGCACTATTATATATAGGATCTTATCCAGGATCTTAAAGGGGCAGAAAGATTTGAAAAGTTGAAATTAATATTCCATTGAGGCCAGTTAAATGTTGAGAGTGGGACTGATTAAAAAGAGGCTACTGCAAGATCTACTTGCTTGGTGACCCCAAGTGCAGCATGAAGTTGAAGAGAATCAGTAAAGGAGAACTAGAACTATTACAATGTTGTAATTCATCATTTAAGTACACTTGCCTTAGGCTGGATTTTACTGGTGAAATATCAATCAAAATAAGCTACCGAAAGTTTTGTGAATACCACATCTGTTCTAATTACCATTGACAGTCAGTTAAAAATGGCAAAACTTTTGGTTATAAGTCATTCATTTTTCAGTGATCAGGCTAATCTACGTTGCTACTTGGGACATAAATGACACATTAAATTAATGTTAACATGACTGCCCATAAACCCAAGGGATCTCTAAATGATGACGTAATGTCTTTTCTAAGCAACTTTCAAAAGGTAAAGTTAATGGTCCTTTTGGAAACTTGTGTCTCTTAGATTCTTTTTATTGAATTGTTCCTGGGGATGTGTTTCAAAGTTAAAGATTGGAGTTGTAGTACTGCTATGTAATCTATTAAATCTATCCTATCCTGTGCTACACATGCAAGTGTTTTATATCAGCATCCCATACACTTAAGGCAGCCAACATGACACAAGAAATAAAGAAATGTAACTCAAATGGATGTGATTATAATAATTTTGTAAATTTAGTTTTCTTAAGATATGACAGGTTTTATATATTTCAAGAAGGAGAACTGAAGTAGGCATTCTTTAACAATTATTTTTCTATCCAACAAAGAAAAGCTCTAGAATATCTGTTCCATGATAAGCTGTCATAATTAATTACTTACTGAAATTGCAAGGGGCCTTTATGGACCATTCAGTTCTTGCATAGGTTTTAAATTATATTCAGCAGTAACATGCTAATATATCAGACAGATTAAGATTCTCTCTGAGGTTTAATGGAAAACAGTAATCACGTACACCTGAATTAATCCATGGCTTCAGTGTAATAAAGTTAATGGTATGTTTCCTCCAAAAGGATAATTTTCTCAAGCATCAATTGACTTCCATTTCACATGAACTACAAGTTTTCTGGTAACAACAAGTGGGGATTGAACTGACATTTGGTACAGCTCACCAGCTTTAAACAAATGAAAGACAGGCTGATGCCGTATTTTCTGATGGGAATATCTCTCCATAATTTGATTAAGATCTTGGCACATGATTAGCTTGTCTGCAAACTCGGCCTGTAGCATATTTGGCTGAAGAATGCAAAGTCTGGTAAAGCAGCTTCACTTACCATTGAAAAGGACTTTGTAATGTAACGGCTTCCCACTATTGAGGGAAATAACATGAAAAATAATTCAGTAGAACCATTATGTTCTTTGAGGAAAGACTGGACATCTTTTTAATGGAGTTATATCGAAGAAGGCCAACTGTATTTGAAGGCAAGGTTGGTGTTTCAAAGAGAACTTGGATAGGAATCAAAATAAGGAATATTTCAACCCTTATCCAAAGGCAGCAGCTTAACATAGATAAATTAACACAATCAGATTGAGAATTTATATGTGAATTTTGTGGTGTCTGTTGCTGAACTAAGGATGCAGAGTTATCAGGGTAACTCTTATTTGACTACCTGAGAATGTGATTGCTACAGTAGATAAGGGGAAATTAAAGGATATGGTGCACTTAGATTTTCAGAGGGCTCTTGATAAGGTATTAGAGCAAATTGATCATTAAGATTCAATTACTCTATCCCAATTTTTATTCCTAAATCTTTTTTTGATTCCTTAGACTCTATTATTTTGTCATATCTGTGGCAGAATAAGCGCTCTAGAATTAATAAAATCCACCTCCAAAAATCTAAAAAAGAGGGTGGCATGGCTTTACCTAACTTTCGCTTATATTACTGGGCAGCTAATATACGTTGTGCTACCTTCTGGTCTTTCTTCCACGGCCAACCCGAGTGCCCTAACTGGGTGGCAATGGAGTTGAGCTCCACTAAAGAATTATCTATATCTGCACTTCTTGGCTCTGCACTCCCGAGCAGTCTGCCCAGATCAATAGCTAATCCTCTGGTCAGACACACTTTGCGTATATGGGCTCAGTTCAGGAAATGCTATGGTTTCCAGGGGTTTTCCGTTTCTAGCCCTGTCGCACATAATCACCTTTTTTAACCTACTACATACGATTCAGCATTCCATGTTTGGTATAGGAAGGGCATTAGACATTCTGAAGATCTCTTCATTGATAATTGCTTCGCTTCTTTTCAGCAGCTCTCTGTTAAGTTCAACCTGCCTAACGCTCACTTTTTCAGATATCTCCAAATCCGAAACTTTATTGCTCCTTTAATTCCTAACTTTCCTGAAATGCCTGCGAAAAATGCTATGGACCTATTTCTTTCCATTAATCCACTAGGTAAAGGTTTAATATCAATTATCCGAGATAAACTAGCAGCCTTACGACGGGCCCCTGTGGATAAAATTAAATTGGCCTGGGAGCAGGATTTAAATATCTCCTTATCCGAGGAGAGCTGGGACTCAGTTCTCAAATCGGTTAACTCAACCTCTCTTTGTGCACGCCATTGCCTTTTACAGTTTAAGATTGTTCATAGAGCCCATATGTCTAAATCTAAACTATCTCGATTCTACTCTGGCATTAGTCCGCTCTGTGATAAATGCAAGAGGGGCATGGCCTCTCTCATCCATATGTACTGGCTCTGTCCTAGCTTGGAGAAATTCTGGAAAGATGTCTTCACTACATTATCGGGTATTCTGAATCAGCACCTAGAACCTAACCCCTTAATTGCTCTGTTCGGTTTTTGGGGCGAGACAGATTTATGTCTAGGTCCGACCAAATGCCGAATACTGTCCTTTGCCTCTCTCCTGGCTAGATGCTTGATCCTCCTTAGATGGAGAGATGTTGCCCCGCCCACTCATGCGCAATGGCTTAACGACATTATGGCCTGCTTGGACCTCAAAAAAATTCATTACTCAGTTCTTAATTCGGATCTAAAGTTCCATAAGGTCTGGGGACCTTTTATCGAGTACTTTCATAACCTTCCTCTTGACTAGGGTTTTTTTTTCTTTTTTTTCTTCTTTTCGGCTTTCAGCTCCCTTTTTTTTCTGGTAGTAGGCATTATTATCCTCTGTTGCTAAGTGTATTCACAGTCTGGGAGTTTGACTGTCCTGACCTATACTCTTTATATTGTGTCGCGGTCGGTCTGGAGTTGTTGTAGTTTTTTTTCTTGTGTTGTGGGGCTTGGGGAGGACACTAAGCTTACTTGTCTTTAATTTAGGTGCTTTTTTGTTAAATTCTCTTTGTAACATATTGTTATTGTATGCTTAATTTTGCACTGTATTAATGCTCCTCATTGGGATTTGGGGTTTTTAATTTGTAAAATGTTTTGAAAAACTAATTAAAATTTTTTAAAAAAAAAGATTCAATTACACAGGTTGAGACGTGACATGAACTGAGAGATGGTCATCAGGCAGTCAGCTAAGATTACCCCAGGTAGACAAAATGTGACTAAAAGAATATCACAGAGCCTCTCACAATTAGGTCAGAGGGTCAAAATATAATATTTGCGAGCTTATGATACAAAACAGATATTGTGAATATAGAGAAAGCTATAAAGAGACTTCCAGAAGGTACCAACAAGTGGCTTGTTGCCAAATGGGCAAGCTGCGGAAAACCAAGAAACCGTCCACGTTGGTACACAAAAAATAAATGTGTGATAATTATCAATGGTGAGTGGTTGGGTAATGTTGATATTCAAAGGTATCTAGCTGTGCACAAGTTACTGAAACCAACAAGCAAGCAAGAAAAGATAACTAACACGTGGCCTTTATTATAAGCAGATTTACACATAATAATAAAAACGCCTTGCTGAAATTACACTGGGCTTCGGCAAGATCTCACTAAGTACGTTTTGTACAGTTTTGTACTGTGCACAACAAAGGAAATGTTTGCTATGAAAAGAATATACCAAAGGTTCACTAGACTGATTCCAGGAATGATGGGACTGTCGAATGAGGAGAAATTGAGGAAATTTGCCCTGAGAGGGCATCTCATTGACCCTTACAAAATTTTTATGGGGCTTAACACTCTGAAAGCAGGGAGGATGTTTCTCCTGCCTGGGGATCTATACCCAGGGGTTCCATACTCATAGTTAATTTATGAATAATACTCATATATATTAATTTATGGCGATTGGGATGGAAATGCGGAGTTCTTCATGCAAAGGATTGTGCATATTTGGAATTCCCTACTCCGGACAGTTGTGAGACTTAATCATTGAATTAATTTAGAACATTAGATCAATGGATTTCTGTACGTTAATGGAATCAACAGGTATGGGGATAATACATGAAAATGGCACTGAATAGAAAATCAGACATAATCTTAATGAATGGCTGAGCAGACTCAAAGGACCAAATGACCTACTGTTGCTCCTATTTCTCTAGTTCTCAACACAGTCTAACTTGGCAATGATGCGGAACACCTTGGGAAATTAAAATTAATTACTCTTCTTCAGCTTCCCTGGTTCTGTGCCCACAGTCTGCCAGAAGCTGAAATGAAAGCAGGAGAGGCCAAGGCAATCAGTGGGCAGACCTGTTCAGCGGGGCACAAGCCAAATGAATTTGACATCCTGTTTCTCTGAAAGTAAGCCTTATTTTGAGCAATCTTCCTAAATGTGATCCTATTAAAAACTGGCAAAGCCATAGCACAAAATAAGCTAAGTTGATAGGAAACCGAGTGGAGATTCCTGGCATAGAACCAGGTTCTGCCACTCCTAAGCAATAGGAATGTTTGCTTGCAACATTTACCAATGACCCTTTGGTAATTATATGTTTGCTAATTATATGTTTTCTAAGTAAACCATCAGTTTCTTAAGTAATAGATTGTGGGGTCCATAGACTCAGAATCAGAATCCGGTTTAAAGTTGCTGACATACAGTATGGCATGAGATTTGTTGTTTTGTGGCAGCAGTGCATTGCAATACATAATTAAAAAAAAGCTATAACTTACAATAATTAACACACACAAAATGCTGGAGGAACTCAGCAGGCCAGGCAGCATCTATAGAAAAGAGTACAGCCGATATTTCACGCCGAGACACTTCATCAGGCTGGAGAAAAGAAGATGAAGAGTCAGAGTAAGAAGGTGAAAGGAGAGGAGGAAGAGACACAAGGTGAAAGGTGAAACCTGGAAGCGTGGAGGGGTGAAGTTAAGAGCTGGGAAATTGATTGGAGAAGGAAATACTAGGCTCAAGAAGGAGGAATCTGATAGGAAAGGACAGAAGGCCACGGAAGAAAGAAAAGGGGGAGGAGCACCAGAGGGAGATAAGGAAAGAAGATTAGAGGGAATGGGAGTGGGGAATGGTGAAGTTGGGGTGGGGGGTGCTTTACCAGAAGTTCGAGAAATCGATGTTCATGCCATCAGGTTGGAGGCTACCCAGATGGAATATAAGGTGTTGTTCGTCCAACCTGAGTGTGGCCTCATCATGACAGTAGAGGAGGCCATGGACGAACATGTCGAAATGGGAATGGGAAGTGGAATTAAAATGAGTTGCCACTGGGATATGCCGCTTTTTCTGATGGGTGGAGCGTAGGTACTGAGCGAAGGTCTCCCAGTCTACGTCAGGTCTCACTGATATACAAGAGGCCACACTGGGAGCACCAGATACAGTAGGTGACCCCAACAGACTGACAGGTCTGAATGGTTGTGAGGGAGGAAGTGGAGGGGCAGGTGTAGTACTTGTTCCGCTTGCAAGGATAAGAGCCAGGAGAAAGGGCAGGGGGAGGGACAAATGGACAAGGGAGTCGCATAGGGAGTGATCCCTGCGGAAAGCAGAAAGTGGGAGGGAAAGATATGCTTGGTGGTGGGATCCTGTTGGAGATGGTGGAAGTTATGGAGAATTACCTGCTGGACATGGAGGTTGGTGGGGTGGTAGGTGAGGACAAGTGGAACCCTATCCCTGGTGGGGAGGTGGGAGGATGGGGGTGAGGGCAGATTTGTGCAAATTGGAAGAGATGCAGGTGAGGGCAGCATTGATGGTGGAGAAAGGGAAGCCCCTTTCTTTGAAGAAGGAGGACATCTCAGTTGTTCTGGAATTATAAGAAGAAATACATTTTTAAAAATTAAATAAGTAGCGCAAAAAGAGAGCAATAAATGTTGAGGTGGTGTACATGGGTTCATTTTCATTGAAAAATCTAGTGGTGGGGGGGAAGAAGCTGTTCCCTAAATCCTTGAGTGTATGCCACCTCCTTGACGGTAGCAATGAGAAGAGGGCATGTCCTGTGTGATGGGGGTCCTTAATGATGGATGCCGCATTTTTGAGGCTTTGCTTTTTGAAGATGTTCTTGATGCTGAGGAGGCTAGTGCCCATGATGGAGCTGGCTGAGTTTACAACATTCTGCAGCTTTTTCTGATCCTTTGCAATGGCCCCTCCGTATCAGATGGTGATGCAACTAGCTAAAATGCGCTCCCTGGTACCTGTGCAGAAATTTGCAGGAATCTTGGATGTCACACCAAGTCTCCTCAAACTCCTAATGAAACATAGCTGCTGTCATGCCTTCTTTGTAATTGCTTTCAATATGCTGGGTTCAGGATAGATCTTCAGAGATGTTGACACCCAGGAATTTTAAACTGTTCACCCTTTCCTCTGCTAACCCCTTGATAAGGCCTGGTGTGTATTCTCTCAATTTCCCCTTCCTGAAGTCCACAATCAACTCCTTGGTCTTACTGATGTTGACGGCAAGGTTGTTGTTGTGACATCACTCAACCAGCTGATCTGTTTCAATCCTACATGCTTCCTCGTCACTATCTGAACTTCTGCCAACAATAGTTGGGTCATTGGCAAATTTATAGATGGTGTTTCAGCTGCGCATAGCCACAGAGTCGTGGGTGTAGAGAGAGTAGAGCATTGGGCATCCTTGAGGTGTGCTGGTGGTGATTGTCAGTGAGGAGAAGATGTTTGCGATCCCACTAACCGTGACCCCCTGGTGAGGATGTCAAGGATCCAGTTGCAGAGGGAGGTTTTGGAGCTTGTTGATTACTATTGAGGGTATGATGGTGTTATACACCATGACATAATCAACAAATAGCACCCTAATAGGTTTTACTATTGTCTGGGTGGTCCTAGGCCAAGTGGAGAGCCAGTGAGATTGCATCCACTGTAGTCCTATTGTGGCGATTGACAAATTAAGCAGGTCCAAGTCCTTGCTTAGGTAGTAGTTCATTCTGATCATGATGAATCTCTCAAGTCACTTCATCACAATAGACGTGCATACAATTGGTCAAAAGTCATTGAGGCAGCTCACCCAGCTCTTCTTGTGCACCAGTATGATTGTCACCCTTTTGAAGCAGGTGGGGACCTCTAACTGCAGAGTGAGAGACTGAACTTGTCCTGGAACACTCCTGCCAATTGGTTGACACAGGTTCTCACTGCTTTACCGGGTACACCATCAAGGCAAGATGCCTTGCAAGGGTTCACCCTCTCAAAAGGTGTTCTGACGTTGGCCTCTGAGACAAAGATCACAGGGTCACCAGATTTTGCAGGGATTCAAGCAGGTGTGGTTTTATTCTCCTTTTCAAAGCCTGCGTAAAAGCCATTGAGTTCACCTGAGAGTGAAGCATCAGAGCCATTAATGGAGTAGGAAGTAATGCCCTTCAAACCCTGCCAGATCTGACATACATCCAATTCTAGCTTTAAGTTCAATCAGACTTGTTTCTTCGCTCTTAAAACAGCCTTCCATAGATCGTACCTGGACTTCTTGTATAGTTCTGGATTATTGGTCTTGAATGCCACAGATCTAGCACTCAGCAGACTACGAATCTCCTGGTTCATCTACAGCTTCTGTTTTGGGTATGCCCAGTATGTCCTCGAAGGCACACACTCATCCGCACATGGATTGATAAAGTTGGTGACATCTGTAGTGTATTCATATAGCCTCGATAATGAACCCCTGAATATTGTCCAGTCCTCCAACTCACAGCAGTACTGCAAGCACTCCTCTGCCTCCCATAACCATACCTTCTTGGTCCTTACTGCTGGTGCTAAATTCTTTAGTCTCTGCCTGTACACCAGGAACAGGAGTACGGCCAGGAGATTGGACTTTCCAAAGTGCAGCTTTGGGATGGCACGGTAAGTGCTCCTGATAGTGATATAACAGTGGTCAAGTGTTTTGGGCCTCTGGTTCCATAGATGATACGTTGGAGGTAGTCGTTTGAGACTTCCTCAAGTTGGCCTATTTGAGATAGCCCGCAATGATTGGAGGGGTGTCAGGGTGCTTTGTTTTCTGACTTCCACGCTGATCATGGTGCTCAGCTCCTCCAGTGCCTGCCCGATGTTGGCCAGGGGTGGAGCGCACACCGCTACCAGGACGATGGTGGGAAACTCCCTCAGCAGATGAAATGGATGACACTTGGCCACTAGGTGTTCCAGGATGGGACAGCGGGATTGAGGCGGTGTACCACGTCTGTGCATCACAAAACATTATTCATGAAACATACTCCAGTTCCTTTACCTTTAAAGAGTCAGCTGTCTTGTCTTTATGGTGGGATTGTGATGCGTTCAGGCTGCAAGTGGGCTTCAGAACTCCATACCAGATACCACCGTCCAATAGGAGCGTTTGAGCACATTTCAGGATGACAGGAATCCAGTGATCTCAGGCAAGACCAACGGTGGCGGTATCTGTACTTACTTCAATAAGAACTGCCTGGAGGCGCTTTAGCAGTGCCATCCCACTGTTCACTGATGATTAAGTTCATTTTTATGAAGCATACAGTGAGGGAGTTCACTACAATTCTGTCGGTAGCTGTACATGTCCCTCCCTCTGCTAATGACGATGAGACACTGTGTGTGTTGTACAACGCCATCAGTGACTTTCAAACAAAACACCCCGATGGCATCTTCATTGTCACTGATGATTTTAACCATGCAAACCCGAAAACAGTCCTGCCTAAATTCCACCAGCATGTTAGTTTTGCTTCCAGAGTTGAAAATACAGGAGATCTGGTTTATCCTAACATACCAGGTGCACATAAAGCAATTCCCCGACCCCACATTGGGCTCTCAGATCACTTACCTATTATGCTAATTCCAGGATTCAAACCAGTTCTGAAGGTGGTGAAAACTAATGTCAGATGTATCAGTAATACAGTGGAGTAAAGGAAATTACGGAGGCATGAGAGAGGAGTTCGCAGGAATGGATTGGAAAAGAACACTGCAAAGCAGCAATGACTGGAATTTCTGGAAGTAATTTGGAAGGCACAGAAAATACACATCCCAAAGAGGAAGAAGTATTCTAAAGGTAAGGTGACACAAACATGGCTAAAAAGCCAACATAAAAACCAAAGAGAGGGCATATAATAGAGCAAAAATTAGTGGGAAGTTAGAGGATTGGGAATTTTTTAAGTACCATATGAAGGCAACCAAAAACATCATTAAGAAGGTAAAGAGAAATAGATAGAGTGGATGTTGGACTGCTGGAAAGCAGTGCTGGAGAGATAGTAAAGGGGCAGCAATGAAATGGCTGACAAACTGAAAAAGTATTCTGTATCAGTCTTCACTGTGGAAGATACTAGCAGTATGGTGGAAGTTCCAGGTGTCAGGGGTCATGAAGTCTGTGAAGTTACTATTACTAGAGAGAAGTTTTTTTGGAAACTGAAAGGTTTGAAGGTAGAAGATGTGAAGATGGTGTGCACCCCAGGGTTCTGAAGAAATTGTGGAGGCATTAGTAATGATCTTTCAAGAATCACTAGATTCTGGATTGGTTCCAGAATACTGGGAAATTGCATATGTCACTCCACTCTTCAAGAAGGGAGAGAGGTGGAAGAAAATAAACTATAGGCCAGTGAGTCTGATCTCAGTAGTAGGGAAGCTGTTGGAGTCAATTATCAAGGATGAGGTTTCGGGGTACTTGGAGGGACATGATAAAATAGACCATAGTCAGCATGGTTTCCTCAAGGGAAAATCTTGCCTGAAAAGTCTGCTGGATTTCTTTGAAGAAATAACAAGCAGGATAGACAAAGGAGAATCAGTTGATATTGTGTATTTGGATTTTCAGAAGGCCTTTGACAAGTTGCCACACATAAGGCTGTTTAACAAACTATGAGGCAATGGTAGTACAGGAAAGATTCTAGCATGGATAAAACAGTGACTGATTGGCAAGAGGCAAAGAGTGCAAATGAAGGGAGCCTTTTCTGGATGGCTGCTGGTGACTGGTGGTCAAGAGTCTGTGTTGTCAATGATTTGGATGTTGGAATTGATGGCTTTGTTGCGAAGTTGCAGATGATACAAAGATAGGTGGAGAGTAGGTAGCTTTGAGGAAGTGAAGAGGCCACAGAAGGACTTAGACAGATTAGGATAATGGGCAAAGAAATGGCAGATGGAATACAGTATCGGGAAGTGTATGGTCATGCATTTTGGTACAAGAAATGAAAAGGTTGACTATTTTCTAAATGGAGAGGAAATATAAAAATCTGAGGTGCCAAGGGGTTGAATGTCCTTGTGAAAGGATTCTCTAAAGATTAATACGCAGGTTGAGTCTGTGGTGAGGAAGGCGCTGGCATTCATTTCAGAAGGACCAGAATATAAAAACAAGGATGTAATGCTGAGACTTTATAAAGCACTGTAGAGGCCTCACTTGGAGTATTGTGAGCAGCTTTGAGCTGAAACTGGAGAGGGTTCAAAGGAGGTTCATGAAAATGATTCCAGGATAAAACAGCTTGTTATATGAAGAGCGTTTGATGCTTCTGGGCCTGTATTCACTGGAATTCAGAAGAATGAGGGGTGACCTAATTGAAACCTGTCAAATGGTGAAAGGCCTTGATAGAGTGGATGTGGAGAGGATGTTTTCTATGGTGGGAGTGTCTAAGACCAGAGGGGACAGCTTCAAAATAACAGGGAGTCCTTTTAGAATGGAGATGAGTAGGAATTCCTTTAGCCAGAGAGTGGTGAATCTGTGGAATTGGTTATCACAGGCAGCTGTGGAGGCCAAGTATTTATGTATATTTATGGCAGAGGTTGATAGATTCTTGATTGGTCAGGCTATGAAGGGATATAGGAAGAAGACAGGAGATTGGGGCTGAGAGGAAAAATGGATCGGCCATGATGAAATAGCGGAACAGATTTGATAGGCCTAATAGCCTAATTCTGCTCCTATATCTTATGATCTTATGGACTTAAAACCTGGCCTGAGGGGGCAACCTCAGCATTGCAGGACTGCTTTGAAAACATGAAATGGAGAATGTTCAGGGAGGCTGTTACCTATGGCAACCACATTAATATCAAGGATTCTGTGACCAGCTACATAGAGAAGTGTACTGAGGATGTTACCTTCTTGAAACTCGGCTGGGTGAGAACAAATCAGAAGCCATGGCTTTCTGTAGAGATCCCCGCATGGCTGAGGGGTTGTGATGCTGCTGTTAGATCGGGGGACATGACAGCTCTCAGGAATGCAAGAACTGTGCCTTCCTACTCCATCAGAAAGGCAGAACGGGAGCATTCTCAGAGAATATACAGCCAGAGAGACGAGGCGCATGTCGCAGGGAATTCAGAGGATTACGTACTGCAAGTCTGTCCAGTCAGTGACCGGGATACCTCACTGCCTGGCAGGCTGAATATCTTTTATGCCCGGTTTGATGCACAGAACCACGTGCTGCTCCCTGGGGGAGCGGACACTCCATCTGGCTGATCCTGAGTCGAGGAAAACCCTGGCCTGTCTCAACCCTTGCAAAGCTGTGGGGCCTGATAATATACCGGGTTGGGTTCTGAAAGACTACACAGCCCAGCTAACTGAGGTACTAACAGATATATTCAACATCTCTCTGGAACAGTCCATTGTCCCCTTTGTTTTTAAGGTGACAACCATCATTGCAATGTCAAAGAAGGTGACAGTAACCTACCTAAATGATTATCATCCAGTGGTATTAACATCAACCATTATGAAATGCCTTGAGCGGCTGGTCATGGAGCACAATAAAGCCTTTCTCCCAGCTACACTGGACCCTTTCCAGTTTGCATATTGCTCGAATCGATCAATTGACGATGCAATAGTCTCTGCCCTCCACTCTGTCCTGTCTCACCTGGAAAATGGAGTCTTATATGCAGGCTGCAGTTTATAGGCCAGTTTGGCATTTAACACCATCATACTGCAAAAAACAGTGTGGAAATTGTCCTCTTTGGGTGTCAACACCTCCCTATGTAAGTGAATCCTAGTCTTCTTAACAGAAAGGCCACAGTCAGTCCATCTAGCCCCTTTACGCTGAGCGCTGGCACTCCCCAGGATTGTGAGCTCAGGCTGCTGCGGTTCACACTGAAGAAACATGACTGTGTCAGCTCAAACCATGTCAACAAGTTTGTGGATGACGCATCAGTGGTTGGCCTCATCAACAACGATGATGAGATGGAGAACAGAGAGGAAGTGGGGCGGCTGGTGGACTAGTGTAGGAAGAGCAACCCAAGTCTGGAGTAGACCAAGGAAATCATTATGGACTTCAGGAAGGTGCAGGTGAACCACCCCCTCTTCAAATACATGCTTCTCCTATAGAGAGAGTGAAGTGCACCAAGTTCCTGGGAGTTCACATCACGGATGACCTCACCTGGTCCCTTAATATCACCTCCCTGAACAAGAAGGCACAGCAGCACCTCCACTTCCTAAGGAGATACAGGCAAGCGAGGCTCCCACCCCAATCTTAACTGACTTTAATATGAGCATCATTGAGAGTGTCCTGACAAGTCGCGTATCCATCTGGTCTGGGAGCAGCCAAGCATCTGACCAGAAGTCCCAACAAAGGACTGCGAGAATGGCTGAGAGGATCATAGAGGTCTTCCTCCCGCACATTGAGGACATTTATCAGGAGCACTGCGTAAGCAGAGCCCTTATCAAGGATCCCACCATCCACCCAGCATCCTCTTTGACTTTCTACCACCAGGCAGGAGACTCTGATGTATAAAGCCAAGAACGGTCAGGATGGGAAACAGTTTCTTCCCTCAGATCAATAGGCTTCTGAACTCCCTGCCGCATCATATTTGAAGTGTTACCAGTTAATCTGTTCTGTACCCTATAATATTTAATTTATGTACTTTACTTTGTTTATTTATGTGTAATTCATCTGTAGATTTTATCCTTAATTTCCAAAGTTCTTGTGTGTTATGTGTGCTATAGGCCTTTACACACTGGTTCATAGAAACGTTGTCTCATTGGATGATATACATGTGTATAGTTAAATGACAATAAACTTGACTTGACTTGCAACGTTATGCCCAAAATGGCAAGGGTTAGCCATGTTTCCATGATGCAAAGTACACAGTAGTGTCCCTTTTCTCTGCAATCTCACTCTCAGGTTTTCAATTTTACACTCACCAGCGGGATAGTTGGGATCTAAGGTGTCTGTGTTTCAATCATACCTGCAGACCAGCCACTTTCCACACTTCTGTTTTCTTAAAGGGGAACTGCACCTGCAACCCAAGAATGCTGATTTTGAGCATTGATAGGGTTTCAAACTTCTTAAAATGATGTTACTTACTGCAGTTCCCATGGTTATAACAATGGATTTCAGCTGTAATAGTCCTAACTGGGAATATTTATTGATTCCCATTAGAGCAGTAGGCAAAGCATCACCACTTATCGCTACCATCTTAAGGGGCCATCTTAAGCCAAGTTTCCACTGTTATATTGGAGCACCTTATTTGTTGATCCTTTAAAATTCATCCCATAGTTCCACAGACTATTTAAAACTTTCCTGTTAAAGCAAGGTGAGATTGCAGTGGCACGGCAGGAAAGTAAGTCATTCAGAAATGAATACACACACTTGCTTCACCAGTTGATAACAGGAAAGGATTTCCTCGTGGAACCTCTGCCGATTGGCTCCTTCCCATGTTTTGGAACTTTATTTGGTAATATGAAGTATCAGCTTCACCCTCAATATGGAGTGGGGAGGGCAGCAATTTGGAGCTCACCCTGTCGGCTCACTGAAGCTTGCACAGCCTTAGGTTGGAATTTGGGTGAGTGTAGCAGCAGCAGGTGCCTGTGATTCTACAGGAGAGTGGAGACCAGGAGGAGAAATGCAGCATTTTGGATTACCTACAGCACTGAAATCTAAACATCAGGAGGCCAAAAGGCACATGGGGTAGTAACACTTGAAATTAACTGCTGCAAGAGCCTCTGGACATTGTACCTACGCCTTGCTTGTGACTGTCAATGTCTCCACGATGTTCAGCCTTTTCATCTCTGGATCCTTCTGTCACATTTTACAGGCAACAAACATTGGCCAGGTGCTTTATACTTTATGGCTTGAATTATGGAATTAAGTGCATATATGTTATCACATACCCTTGGGATTCATTTTCTGGCAGGCATTTGCAACAAAAATAGAAATTCAATAAGATTTTATGAAAAACTCTACATAAACAGACTAACAACAACTGATGTGCAAAAGTCAAGCGCTGAGAAAAAAAAACAGAACAAGAGTTGGATATTGGTGCAGAGTATCAACCCAAAACATCAGCATCTTCTTTCCAGCTACACATGCTGCAAGACTGCGAGAGGAAGTCAGGCAGTATCTATGAAGGAGAATAAACTGTTGACATTTCGTTCCACAATCCTTCATCAGGACAAGGGTGTTGCCTGAGTTCCTCCAACTCACTTATGAAACCACCCCTGGGTCCTAGGTAGCAATCACAATTTCAGCACTCAGTTGAAATCTGACAAAACCCGGAAAGGCATCCCAATAAATACGAGTTTCACAAGATAGAAATAGACAAAGCTCTTTGATTTTTTGTTCTCAAACCATTAACTCAGCCTGGTTTCTTCCAGTCGAACAGCACATGTGTTCATTAACACTGTATTCAGCATACCCTCATAAATCAATTAGATATTTTAATGTTCACTCTTCATCCATTAATCCACCAATGTTTTGGACACAACCTTCCTCGGACTTGTAAAAGAATGTTAATATTACATGTAAGCAATAAGCCCAAATCCAAAAAAGTATCCTTCAAGCCAAATTGACAAGCATTCACATTTTAATGGTGCCTGAGACTAAGAAAAAATACAGTTGTTACAAGCAAACATTCTACAGATATTAATAGCGTTTACAGACACCCTGTAATGATTACTCACCATCAGACATACAGACCAAGCATACTAAGAGTTCAGAAAGAGTTAAATTGTTATTTTGAACTGTTTAGACATTTATCCAATGTTTTAAAAATTTTAAATTACACATTGAAAATTGAATAATTTAGAATCCAGTCAAACCTGATTCTTGGTGAGTTAGATGAGACAATTCAAAGAAAATTTAATTAGTAAAGATACTGCCTGACCTGCTGAATCTTTATAGTTTTTTCCACATTTTCTTCAGGAATATCAATATTTTGAAATCTGTCACAATTTTGGAAAATAGGTCAAACTTTTTAGAGGTTGCTGACAGTCAATCCACTATGCCTGCTCTAAAATGTCTTTCCCTCATTTTTAAAAATAATTTTAACAGGAAACTTAAGCTTTTTATATATACTGTGTATATATTATTTTACACCTTTATGATAAGGAACAAGAATTCTCATTGAAAAATAATAACACGCACAAAATGCTGGAGGAACTCAGCAAGCCTGCCAGCATCTATGGAAAAGAGTACAGTCGATGTTTCAGGCTGAGACCCTTCATTGGGACTGCCTGGCCTGCTGAGTTTCTCCAGAATTTTGTGTGTGATACTTGGATTTCCATCATCTGAGAATGTTCTCTTGTTTGGGAAAAATAATAATAATAATAATAATAATGTGTGGAGGAATAAGGAAGGTTTATTTCAGAAGTAGGTCCAATGTTTACAATTTTTTAACAGGGGACAGGATTGTTGGGAAGTGCAATTTCATTAGTGGAAATTAACTCCCATAAATCCAGAAAAATCATTTAATATGTGTAAATCTATTCAGCTTCAAAGAATATTTAGCACATATATCACCTTGACTTCAAAGTTTGTGATGACATTAGGCACTTCAGTTGGCAAATATAAGCTCCAACTAATGTGAAGCCAGTTTTTTGTGTAAGTCTGTTTATGCACTTGACTGTGATAAGCCTGTTGTAGAAAACAGAAAATGTGCTGGATCCTCAGTGCATCAGGCAGCACCTGTCCAGAAAGAAACCTAAAAAAGCAGGGTTTTGTTAGGGGATTAGCAGCGGGATGTCTCAATATTTAACCTAGGGACATGAGTCAGAACCCCACTACTCCAGGGGAGGACTTGAATACATATAATTAAATAATTTTGGATTGAAAATGCATTATTTTTAATTACCATTAATCTACTGAATTGTCATTAAATTTTGTCTGGTTTACGAATGGCCCGCGGGATAAAATCGGTCATTTTCACTCTATCTACTCTCTATTATGTAACTCTAGACCCAGAAATGTGGTGGAATCGTAATTGTTCAGTGTCATTTCTACTAAATTCCATTGTTAGTTGGGTAAGTGCAATAAATGCTGATCTTGCCAGTGATGTCCATGTTGTGAACCGGACCTGGCATATTGAGGTATGAATTTATATCTGACTACAGCAGATGGGGATTGTAGACAATCAATTAAATCTGGATTAGAAAAATTATCTGTGATGAAGACTGGTAAGTTTCTAGAGTGTTGCAAAATGTTATCTGTTTTCTAATATTTAGAGAAAAGGTCTTCCCTTCAGACTCACAACAGAACTTGAAATAGCATGGACTGTGACTCCACTCAGAGCCAATTAGAAAAGTATAATAAATTCTGGTTTTGCCAGCATTAGTAACACCCTGTGAATGAATAAAGTATATTTACTATATAACTCACCAGATCATTAAAGTTATAGCACAAGGACAACAGAACATTCAAGTTCATCTGAGGTGCAACAGTCTAAATGGACTCAAGTTTCCACAACACGTACTGCACTGTCAAGTAGAAACTGGGTTGTGTTTCCCTATTTCAAACACATAAACTGCTTTGCTACTTAAAATAACACATTAACATTCTGCTTCAAATCACACCTCAATTCTGCCTTGTAGTATTTGCATTCTGATTGCACTAACTTTTCTAAACAGCAAACGACCTAATGCCATTTTGGAATAAATTTGTCTTCCAATAGCCCACAAAATGTTGTCACAGTGAATAGCACGATTTCATTGTAGCCTTGATTTGAAAGAAATGTGTATTCTCAGTTGCTACAATCCTTATTTAGTTCCAATAAATCTTGCTTGATCAGACTTTGGATAGTTCTAGTTATGTATTTTGGTCCACTTTGATGTGTGGCTGTTGACTGGAATGGAGCCATGATCAGGAATCCATCTGAAGAATGAAAGAGGTATTATGTTGAGTAGAGGGGAGTCTACACAGCCATGTGTAAAATTAAGTTATTTACGGAATGAGTAGCAAAAACGTCATTCAGTGACAATACGTCTGATATTTCCATATGGGCGAACCCTTTGGAGTGCTGATTGTTTTAAAAAAGTTCTTTCGATCTTTTTCTTCAATATGGTTTGGATCTTTTTCTTTCTTTTATTGGACCGTCAAGTTGGCTCAGTTTCATTTCCCTTCAGGCACAATCCGTTTTTGTCCTGCACATATCCAATCTCAGCACTTTTCTTTGGCACTATTCCTATTTAATTTTCTGGCAGAAGCTATTTTTAACCATGCTTAAATCAGTCTGATTGTAATTTATAGCAGATTATTGACGTTAAGGCCCATGTTAAAGCTGATTCATTAACGACCAATTGAATGATCTACATGCAGTCACTTAAGTTTGTTCTGCTTTTTCATCGGATCAATTTAAACATTGACTTGCAAGATTACTATTAACAAACATTGGGCATAATGTTTTTGTCTACCTACAGGAATACAAATACATTTTCATGAGTGTGAGTCAGTTTTTACCATGGGTTAATTACTGCCATCTAATATTCATTATTTTCCATGTGAATCCAATACGTCCTCTGACTGCATCTGTATCAAGTCATAACGCTTACTTTTCTTTTTGCAAAGCCCAGATAGCAGTGACATTAGTTAATGGTTAGTTTTAATGGAAAGCACACTATATGGAGCTACCTTTTAGAAACAAAGTGGGTCATAAAAATAAAGGTAAAAGACTGACTAAAAGTTAAATCTCTTTCAATGTGACGCATTGCATCCACACAATAAAATTATTACCTCTGTCAAAAAGTCACTTAATATCTAGGATAGACTTAACTGAAGGTTTGCTGCTGTAGCAGAACGCCAGCCCCATTTGTCATATTGGTATTTCTATTGGTTTCAAGCATATGCCCATGACTGTGGTCATCTTGGAGGATACAGAAAAGCCTATTACTGACTCCACTGATGACTGTCTGCTGGCTTCAAGCTTGCTTTGGCAAAACAAAAGCAGAATGAGGAAGTAGAATTGCACTGGAATAATGATACATATACTGGATTAATGATAAACAAGTAACCTTCACCATTAGATCGACTGCAAATTACAGCTAAACTTCATCTGTGCACCCTAGTGTACTAATTGTAGCATGGAATTTCACTACTTAGCATATTCATTGGGTGTATTTGGGAGATTAAGGTAGCTGTACTGGTTACAGCTATTGGAATGCAACCTGAAGTTCCCACAAACATAATTGGAAGTTATTGCATACCTTTGGTAAAGTTGAATCGAACTAATAACCATATAATCATATAACAATTACAGCACAGAGACAGGCCATCTCGGCCCTTCTAGTGCATGCCAAACACTTACTCTCACCTAGTCCCACTGACCCGCACTCAGCCCATAACCCTCCATTCCTTTCCTGTCCATATACCTATCCAGTTTTATTTTAAATGACAATACCGAACCTGCCTCTACCACTTCTACTGGAAGCTCGTTCCACACAGCTACCACTCTCTGAGTAAAGAAATTCCCCTGCGTGTTACCCTTTAATTTTTGCCCCCTAACTCTCAACTCATGTCCTTTTGTTTGAATCTCCCCTACTCTCAATGGAAAAAGCCTATCCACGTCAACTCTATCTATCCCCCTTATTAATTTTAAATACCTCTATCAAGTCCCCCCTCAACCTTCTATGCTCCAAAGAATAAAGACCTAACTTGTTCAATCTTTCCCTGTAACTTAGGTGCTGAAACCCAGGTAACATTCTAGTAAATCATCTCTGTACTCTCTCTATTTTGTTGACATCTTTCCTATAATTCAGTGACCAGAACTGTACACAATACTCCAAATTCGGCCTTACCAATGCCTTGTACAGTTTTAACATTACATCCCAACTCCTATACTCAATGCTCTGATTTATAAAGGCCAACATACCAAAAGCTTTCTTCACCACCCTATCCACATGAGATTCCACTTTCAGGGAACTATGCACCATTATACCTAGATCACTCTGTTCTACTGCATTCTTCAATGCCCTACCATTTACCATGTATGTCCTATTTGGATTATTCCTACCAAAATGTAGCAGCTCACACTTATCAGCATTAAACTCCATCTGCCATCACTCAGCCCACTCTTCTAACTGGCCTAAGTCTCTCTGCAAGTTTCTATTACTTCATTATCCACAACGCCACCTATCTTAGTATCATCTGCATACTTACTAATCCAATTTACCACCCCATCATCCAGATCATTAATGTATATGACAAACAACATTGGACCCAGTACAGATCCCTGAGGCACACCACTAGTCACCGGCCTCCAACCTGACAAACAGTTATCCACCACTACTCTCTGGCATCTCCCATCCAGCCACTGTTGAATCCATTTTACTACTTCAATATTAATACCTAACGATTGAACCTTCCTAACTAACCTTCCGTACGGAACCTTGTCAAAGGCCTTACTGAAGTCCATATAGACAACATCCACTGCCTTACCCTCGTCAACTTTCCTTGTAACCTCTTCAAAAAATTCAATAAGATTTGTCAAACATGACCTTCCACGCTCAAATCCATGTTTACTATAAACAAGAAATCGCAGTGCACTCCCTAAATGGTACACCAATGCTGAAGAAAACTTACTGTTCTCACATTCAAGGTCAAGGTTAGTAACATCACGCCTTGTAGAATCAGAAACTCAGTTCTGATCCTGACCTCCGGCAATGCTTGTGTTAAGTTTCAATGATTTCTCTGTAACCATGTGAGTTTTCTCTAGGTCCTCCAGTTTCCCCTCACATCTCAAAGACTTGCTGGCTGTAAAATTAACTGGCCACTGTAAATTCCACCAGTGTAAGTGAGTGATGGGAGAATCAGAGGGAATTAACGAGCTCACGAGTGAAAATCGGCTATTAGGAAATACATGGGGAAATGGGAGTGATGAGACTGCTCTGAGAGCTGTCATCACCTCAGTGGACTGAATGGCCTCATCTTGTGTCATATGTGAGAAGCTGCATTACCAGGCCTGCATTTTATCCTCTACATTACATCTACTCCACTCCAAATCTCAATCAGTACTTTATGGGTACTGAGCCTCTACACCACTCAGGAGCAATGTCACCTTCTCTACCAGAGTAAGAGTCTCAGCAGCAGAGCCCAGTGGCCACCTTCGTGTAGAATCTTAGTTCCAAGACATTTTGCTCCTGGGCCAGGTTGATATTGGCCAGGTATTTTGGAAAGACTCTTGGAGAATAAGTCCCCAAACCCAGAGCTCATTCCCCTTTCCAGCCTATGCCTCCAAGTCTCATTGGGCACCTTTTCTTCTTCAAGTTTATGCTGAAAACCTATTGAGCACCCCTTAAATTCAAAATCTCACCTGATGAAATATTATATACACATCAAAGAACTCTTGAAGAGCCTCAGCTTCTATTCAACAGCCAATATTTAATAATGAGGTGTTTCTTGTCACTTAGTGTGTATTGCCCATGTGGAGATCACATTTGGCAATAGAGGAATCGATGTAGCCCAATTTAGCAGGCAAGTCCCAAGTCAGCACCTGAACCACTTATTCAATTTTCATTTCTATAATGTCTTCAATACAGAAAATAAAACCACAGGAGGGTTACTGAACAATATAACATTTACAGATAATTTTCAGATCCTTCTGGATAAGGATAAGACTGGACCTTGGGGGAGGGGGGGCAGTGGAATGCAAAATTGCAGAAAAGCTATTTACAGCTGCAAGAGGCAAGAGCAGTGGACAGCAGAGTGCAAGTGGCTTTACTGGGTAAGTCCATGTGGGAGTTGCTTAAAGTCAAGCTAGTCAGAATATGGGACCAATATGTTCCAGTGAGGAAGAAAGACAAAGTTCTGGAACCTTGGATGGCAAGAGAAGTTGCAAATTTAGTCAAGAAGAGAGAAAAGGAAGCATATTTAAGGAAGCTGACATTTTACGTAGCCACAGATGAAATCCTGGAGGACTGAAGAACAGTGATTTTGTTTGTCTATTGAAGGGCAGTAGAGACAAACAAGGAAATTATAGGCAGGTAAATCTTACAAAGCGCAGTATCATAGCTGCCAAGCACCTGAGCCCAAAATAATGAAGAGGGTGTTGATATTTCACACCCCGAATCTTAAGATATGGGGTTTTTTTCCATTCCAGTAAATTTAAATATGTTCCTGTGCACTGAATGTAAAACCAATATTTAAGAACTTCAAAAAATGAAACACAAGCAAATGGGACAAGCCTGGATGAGTAGGCACAGATGAGTTGGGCTTTACAGTCTGCTTCTGTGTCATATGACTCTGAATCTTACATGGAATTGTTAGCAATATTTACAATGTAAATATTCCAAAGCTTATTAGTTAATTCCTACACAAATTATATAAATGTTTCATAATATGCCATCATTTAAATAATTCAGTTAAATTAACAGAGAAGGATGTGCATTTACTTAAGCACCAGGATGTCCCAAGGAGCTTTGAAACCATTTGAGTACTTTTGGATGAGGTCCCTCTAACACAGAGTGCTGTCAAATTCCATCAGTCTCGACTTAGAGTTATGCTACCTCAAGGCAAGTGGTAAAGTGTTCAAACACTAAAAAAATCCAAAGCTCCGTACATTAAAGAGCAGCCTCCTAAGTCAGGAGGTTTTCTTTGTTTCTTTTTCTTTAAGGCCTCTGGCAAACATGAAAAAAATAGAATTGATTGTCATCTGCAGAGTTACAATGAGAAACACACTTGCAGCAGCATCATAGGCGCAGGTAACATACAAGCAGTATGCACAAGGGAAGTATACATGTCTAAGTCACATTACACGAGAAGGGAAGCCTAGATAGCCCCTTGAACGCACTCCAAGCAAGATAAGCTAGTATCATTTAACTTCAGTTATTAGGGCTCATGGCTCTGAAATACAGTGGATTCTGGTTAACTGGGACACATCAGTACCGCCGGTACATTTTGGTCCAAGTGGCTGCCCTAATTAGCCATGGAAATAGTTAAAAAGGTACAGAAAAGACAAACTACAAATTATGCATTTAAATAAAATACAGAACAAATTAGAACACCACCACTGCTACGACGGAACAATAAAACTGGGCATTAATTCCTATTAGTTATCGACAAAGGAACTACTTTGATCATTTTCTACTAAAATGGACTTTTTTTGTTCTAATTGCCCCCTTGCTTCCCATTGCTGGTGAATGGTCTCAGCCCAAAATGTCAACTGTTTATTCCCCCTGACAGATGTTGCCTGACCTGCTGAGTTCTTCCAGCAGTTTGTCTACATTACTCCAAGACTTCCAGATTCCAGCAGAATCTCATGTTTATGATTTGTTCTAATTATGTTTCTTCTTGTAAAGACTCTGTATAATTAATGTTTAATTTTTATTTTTATTGTGCATGCTGCTTATATGATACTATGTGCCGGTGATGCTTCTGTAAGTAAGATTTTCATTGAAACTGTGCAAATGACAATAAACTCCTTTTTTTTTGTTTGCCAGAGGGGCTTAAAGCATAAGGCAAAGAAAATCTCTTGACTTAGCAGGCTACTCTTTGATGTATGAAGCTTTGGATTTTTTAGCAGTGGTGAAAGAAAGCTGTTACATCCTGCAGGCAGAGACAGCTATTAACCCATATTTAGATTGCCCTACCTTAGGTTCAGTGCCGTCTGAATAATTTCAACTACAGGTCTTTTCAAGTAATGGCAGCTACTTTGGTCCATATTTCCAGTTTTCAGGATACCACTCTTTTAAGCATATCACCAATTAATCCTGCTCAAGAGGTGCAGACATTATCTCCTCTTGCAAACAGTGCTGCTCTCTGAACACCATTGGCCCCCACATGAGTGGACATCAACACTATCAGCAGCTTCCTCAAACCCCGGCACATGCAGCTTGCCGCAAACAAACAGAAATTCTTTTGGCCATTGACTTGTATCCAGGGAGTTTGTGTGACTCCTTCATCCTCAAGTAACCAACGGTGAATCCTTGGCCCAGTTTTTGATCATTTGATCCCTCGGCCAGCAATCAATGTTCAGGAACACAACTGCCTCACACTTAGCAGAGCTGTGTCAAGAAAGGACAGCTTTCGGGATGAAAGCCCGCTGATCCCATTCAGCAGCACTTGCGCAACTTCAGGACCTTCAGATTCAGATCCAGGCCTATCTATCCCATGTACATTGAAACACAGGGAAATGCATGGCTTGCTGTAATAACCATGTGGTGAACTACATATACCTGTCTGGACACGCCCCCTGCTGACTGCTCCTGTGGCTCCTCCCACAGACCCCTGTATAAAGGTGATTGAGGTCTGAGCCCGGCCTCTCTGTCTCCAGGATGTAGTATGGTGGTCAACCACTGCTTGTTCCTTCTTCCAGTCAATAAAAGCCGATATCTCGCCTTTACGTCTCAGAATGAGTTATTGATGGTGCATCAAACCAATACAATGCAAGCACATGCTAGGCACAGCCCACAAGTGGCGCCACACAATCCAGTGCCAACATAGCATTCCCTCCATGCTTGACAGAACACAGAGCACACCAAGTGAGAAAGTAACAACAGCAAAACAAGCCCCATTCCTCCCTCCACTTCTGGATTTTTGATCAATCTTTGGGCTTTGAACTGGATTTCTTGTTATGATCTGTAACCTCAAAACATTAATTTAATTAAAAGCAAAATAGAAGAGTCCAAAATGAGAGTCTAATTTGTTGTTACTTTAAGCGAGGTGCAAATGTTTCCTGTGGAAGCATCATGACACATGCAATTCATGTATTTTTACATAAAACCATAATGAATTATATAAACAACAAAAAGAGTTAATCAAACAATATACCTAGAATATTACTCAAATATTAAGTACACTATTCCTCAGATCGACCTCCGTGCTTTGACATTTGGTATCGATCCAGGACTTGCCGATGATGGAGAAAGAGGAATCTGGATGAGGACCCAACCCAAACTTTAGGCCTTGAATTCCAGACTTACTAATGACGGGACCTGAACACTAGGCCTGGAACTCCAGTCTCGCCAATTCATGTACCTAGAGGGTCACCATCACTCCGCCTGTCACGCACCTGGAAATCCAATCCCAAAACCCACCAATGAATTGCTGCCTGATGGGAGTCACCACCCCTCGCTGGGCGGCCAGGTTGACATCCAGCCAAGTCCACGTTGCTGACCTACACGCGAGCTTAAACTCCGGCCTGTCCTCTAATTTACCTCACATCCCTGTCCCTAAACCCTAACTTGACCACTAACTCCCCTCTCTGTCCCCAAATCGATCCTATGAACCTAATCAAGTCATGAAATTCTGGGTCATTATTCGAGTCATTGAGTCGATAAGGCCATAAAACCATAAGATCTTAAGATATAGGAACAGAATTAGGCCCTTAGGCCCATCAAATCTGCTCCACCATTTCATCAAGGCTGATCCATTTTTCCTCTTAGTCCCAATCTCCTGCCTTACCCCCACCGCCCCCCCCCCCCATATCTCCTGAACATTCAAGAAGTTATCAATCTTCAAATATACATAAAGACTTGGCCTCCACAGCTGCCTGTGTCAATGAATTCCACAGATTCACTACTCTCTGGCTAAATAAATTCCTACGCATCTCCATTCCAAAAGGACGCCCCTCTATTCTGAGGCCTTGTCCTCTGGTCTAAGACACTCCACCATTAGGAACATCCTCTTCACATCTACTCTATCAAGGCTTTTTAATAGGTTTCAATTAGGTCACCCCTCATTCTTCTGAATTCCCATCATAATCATAGAAAGTTACAGCACAGAAAGGCCTTCAGCACATCGAGTCAGCACCAACCATTAGCCACACATTTCCACTGATCTCACATTAGCTTCCTTTTTTTAATCATCTTCTTCACTTTCCCATCAACCACTCCACAATTCTACCACTCACTTACCCACAAAGGGTAATATTCAGTCGCCACCCTATCAAATCACATGCTTCTGAAATATGGTAAGGAACTGGAGAAAGTTACAAAGGAAAGTTTTGCATTTGGGGGACGAACATGCAAACTCCACACAGAGAGCAACTGAGGATTGAACCTGTGTCTCAGATGCCATGAGATAGTGGCTCTATTAGCTGCACCATTGTGTAAAATCCTACATTTTAGGGAAGGAAACCTGATGACCTCACGTGGTGTGACTTAAATTTGACGGCATTCCCAAAGCTGTGTGTTATCTCAGAATCAGAATCAGGTTTAATATCACCGGCATGTGTCGTGAAATTTGTTAACTTGGCAGCGGCAGTACAATGCAATACACGGTAATATAGAAAGGAAAAAAGTGTAAGTAAGGGTATAAATGAATATTAGATAGATTAAAATAGTGCAAAAACAGAGGTAATGTATATGTTTTGAAAAGTGAGGTAGTGTTCATGGGTTCAATGTCTATTTAGCAATCGGATGACAGAGGGGAAGAAGCTGTTCCTGAATCGCTGAGTGTGTGTCTTCAGGATTCTGTACCTCCTTCCTGACAGTACCAATAAGAAGAGAGCATGCCCTGGGTGATGGCGGTCCTTAATAATGAATGCCACCTTTCTGAGACGCTGCTTCTCAAAGATGTCTTGGTTACAACGGAGGCCACTACCCAAGCAGGAGCTGACTAATTTTACAACTTTCTGTAGCTACTTTCGGTCTCTTTTATTTTGATTACCTTCTTAAGTGGCCTGGTAGTCCGATCAGTTGTCGGAATCAAGCCATTTGCATCTAAATTAGAAGTACATTAAATCCTGAATTTAAATTAGAGCCTCATCACTTCTTTTAAAGAACAGATTAAAAAGTTACAGCTTCAGGTTACAAATATTAAAGTTAAATATAAACTAGTTGGGGTTCTCTAAAGTTGCTGTGTTACTAGTACATTAGCAAAACCTTTGCAACTGGTTACTAAAGTTATGCAGTGGAAAGTACCGACCATACTAATGAAAGAAAAGCAATTTGTTGACAACCCGTTAAAACAATTACAAACTAGTTTGCTTCGATTCAGTTTGGCAGCAAGAAAAATAAATAAATAATCCAGGGAAGGTCTTCTCTAGGATGTAAGACATGATTTGAGAGTTAGGGGGCAAAAGTTTAAGGGAAACATGAGGGGGTATTTCTTTACTCAGAGAGTGATAGCTGTGTGGAATGAGCTTCCTGTAGAAGTAGTAGAGGCCAGTTCAGTTGTGTCATTTAAGGTAAAATTGGATAGGTATATGGACAGGAAAGGAGTGGAGGGTTATGGGCTGAATGCGGGTACTTGGGACTAGGTGAGATTAAGAGTTCGGCACGGACTAGGAGGGCCGGAATGGCCTGTTTCCGTGCTGTGATTGTTATATGGTTATATGGTAAGCAGTAGGTTTATGAAGGAATCATTATGTAAATACTTTTGCACTGTCAGCAGCAGAGTTTCCAGCTTGAAAGCAAAGTCAAGTCAAACCACCTGATGATAATATGAAATGTTAATGCCAACATGGGGCAACTTTTTCTAAATTAAATTGCTTGATTTTGATAAGATCTTTCAAAAAAACCACTATTCGGACTCAATCCAAATGGCGACATTTTAGTCAATCAGGATCAGAATCAGGTTTATTATCACCGGCATGTGATGTGAAATATGTTAACTTCACAGCAGCAGTTCAATGCAATACATAATTTAGCAGAGAGAAAAAATATAAATAATAATAATTATCAATAAACAAGTAAATCAATTACATATATTGAATAGATTTTTTTTAATGTGCAAAAACAGCAATACTGTATATTAACAAAAAACTGAGCTAGTATTCACAGGTTCAATGTCCATTTACGAATTGGATGGCAGAGGGAAGAAGCTTTTTCCTGAATCAATGAGTGTGTGCCTTCAGGCTTCTGTACCTCCTACCTGATGGTAACAGTGAGTAAAGGGCATGCCCTGGGTGCTGGAGGTCCTTAATAATGGACACTGCCTTTCTGAGACACCACTCCCTAAAGATGTCCTGGGTATTTTGTAGGCTAGTGCCCAAGACGGAGCTGACTAGATTTACAACCTTCTGCAGCTTTTTTTGGTCCTGTGCAGTAGTCCCTCCATACCAGACAGGGATGCAGCCTGTCAGAATGCTCTCCACAGTACATCTATAGAAGTTTTTGAGTGTATTTGTTGACATGCAAAATCTCTTCAAACTCTCTTCAAGTATAGCCACTGTCTTGCCTTCTTTATAACTACATTGATATGTTGGGACCAGGTTAGATCCTCAGAGATCTTGACACCCAGGAACTTGAAGCTGCTCACTCTCTCCACTTCTGATCCCTCTATGAGGATTGGTATGTGTTCATTCATCTTACCCTTCCTGAAGTCCACAATCAGCTCTTTCATCTTACTGACATTGAGTGCCAGGTTGTTGCTGGGAGCAAATAGGAGCAAATGCCAATTTAGTCTACGTACACAACGCTGGAAGAACTCAGCAGGCCAGGCAGCATCCGTGAGAAAAGAGTAGCCAACGTTTCGGGCCGAGACCCGAAGGGCTACTCTTTTCTCATGGATGCTGCCTGGCCTGCTGAGTTCTTCCAGCGTTGTGTACGTATTCTTTGATCCACAGCATCTGCAGTTGTATTTTTGTGCCAATTTAGTCTGCTTTTCAAAAAAATGTTAATAAATGTTGAAGCTCTACTTATGTAATATAGACAGGTATAAATTCAGATTCAGAGCACATTGTATTCTCCGTGTTCTATGACATTTGTATGTTGCTTCCAGCAGATTACTGTAAAAAAAACTGCTACCACATTGAAAACTCGACTTCAAAAGGTTTTTCCAGACCTCTCTGAGGAGAAGAAAACCTACAATTATAAATTCACAGTAACTGACAGCACGGCAGCATAGTGGTTCGAGTTACGCTATTACAGTGCCGTGACCTGGGTTCAATTCTGTAGCTGTCTGTAAGGAGTTTGTATGTTCTTCCCGTAACCACGTGGATTTCCTCCGGATGCTCCAGTTCCTTCCCAGATTCCAAAGACGACGTGGTTAGTAGGTCACGTGGGTGCAATTGGACAGCGTGGTTTTGTTGTTTTGGAAGGGCCTGTTACCATGTTGTATTACAAAAAAAATTCAGGTTCCAGCTACTGAAAGGAAAACAAGTCTATCATTATAGAAAACAGCTTACTTGGTACTGTATATCTTTGCACTCAAGATACATAGGGTGGAGAATTCAAATGTTTCTTTGACTGATCCCAGATTGAAGTAAATTTGAGGGCCTTATGCCACCCCATCCCCAAAGTTTGAAAACCAAGCCAAATCTGAAAAGCTTCCTATATTTTAGAGTTAAGTTACCAGTAAACAGATAAAGCAGAAAACGATAGTGTAAGGGTTTGCAGGGATAAAACAAAGAACGTGTTTATAATACATTGGCACCTTGCGGGCTACTCCAAGCACATTGTTGGCTGTACTGGTTGTTAATGCCATCGACGCACTTCACTGTATGTTTTGAAATACGTGTGATGAGCAAATCTGAATCAGAACACCAACTGGCAAAAATGCATTTTGTGACTGATTGATATTAACTATGTGGGCGGCAGGGTTGGGATATATCTCTGCCAAAGGAGGCATAAGGTGCTCCTTTCCTCCGCTAGCCTGCAGGTCCCCCGTGGACAAGGTGCAGCACCTATTTAGCCCCCCAGTCAAGGTCACATGAAGCCATGGGAGCAGGTGGTGGACGGTCGTATGAGCAGCCGATGCACGTCACAAGTCCTGGTTATGCAACCACTGACGCCAGGCAGACACTCTCTGTGATAATGGCTGGGTTTTCCCATCTTGTAAAGACACTGTCCAGGAGGAGGCAATGGCAGACCACTTCTGTCAAAAATCTGCCGAGAATAATCATGGTAATAGACCATGATCACCCACCTCATTCGACATGGCACATAATGATGATGATGATAATAACTATATTTTCTGTACCATGAATAAACTCTTCTCAGGCTTCCTGCCTGGTATTGTTATCGATTTTAACGAATATTTTGATGACAAACTCTGCCATCTTCATCAGGGATGCAGAGTGGTATATTGCAGAGTCCAGTGGTATATTCCTAGACATGCCTAGGCATCATCCCTGACACAGATGGTGGAGTTTGTCATCGAAACGTCGGTTAAAATCGATACCTGTACCCGGCTGGAAGGCCAAGAAGAGTTTATTCGTCATATACGCTGGGAAAGCACTAGATCCTTTTCCTGTGCTGGTTCACCACATGAATGATTTCAACATTTATCACACCCTAACTTTCCTTGAAGCATTTTCATCAATAAAGACGTGCAGGAAAATTATCAGCTGAAACGGCCAGGCTCCAGAAGAAGTCCAATCGTAATCTGGGAGCAATGCCACACAACCTATTTATTGCTCAGAGAATTTTTTATTTATACTGTTCCAAGTCTGCAGCTTTTCCCATTGGTTAACTCATTGGACTACAGTCATTAAAGAATATAACACAACCGGTACATCCTGTAGCCTTTGGATTAATTAAAGCAATATGGTGATTTTATATAGTTTCAAATAATTTACAGTCTGAATACTTGAATGTTAATATATCCTGTGACCACTTGGCACCAATATTTTCAGTGGTGAACAAATATGTTTTTTTTTCAGAGGAGAATTTTTCTCCAAAGCCTCCAATATCTCAGCAATTATGTTGTAGGCTTTTATGAGATAGACAGTGTCAGTCAATAAAGTTACCCTTTTCAAAATAAGGAGACACCTCAAATGTGATATAAATTTATTGATTTATAAGGAAAAAGAATGGAATATTCCAAAGCGCTTCGCAGTGAATTACAGTGGGTTCAAAATTCCTGCAAATTCTTATCCAGATTACTTACGCTGATATTTTCAGCATGGTTAAGCATTAAATTCCATACTTCTCCCCAGACAACCTTAATGAAATTGGGTGAATTCTATCCCATAAAAACGTACATGAAACCTAAGCACATGTGTAATCTAAATTGAAACATAAAGAATAAGAGATCCAGTAATTTTAATAAGACACAAATTAAGATGTTTTAAATTGTGAAACTATAGAAGAAGTCACCCCAGACAGCTGGGTTACATTGGATCTAGGGCATACAGATTGAAAAAGGCAAATAAAGAAGAGAACGTTAACTCAGATTCACAAGCTTATTTCTTTTTACCAGCTCAGGTCACTCGCTGGGTCAGACTTGCTTCCAGACCAAATCAGGATCATTCAGATGTGCTGACGGTGGTCGTGCCAAATCAGAAAGAAAGAGGCCAACGGTCAGAGTATAGACTGCACCGGCCAGTGCAAACTATTTAGAGAAGAGGATGAAAGTCAGATAAAGCTGGTTTTATAGGGAATAATGTGGAGGTATGCCTAATTCTGCTGCTGACCTTTGAATCCTTGGCCTGCAGGAACATTCAGGTATAAAATGCAGCTATTTATTGCTAATGGGCAGTTAACTGTTCCAAGCTCTATTTCACAGCTGCTATTTGAAGTCAAATTACTATCAAACGGACCCTCAGTGGTACGTCTAATTCCTGGTGACTGATGTGCTCTGTCTCCAGCAGCATGTTTCCAGCTTGTATCAAACCAAGGTTACAAGGAAGCAGGAAAGAAACATTACAGAGCTCTTGGCAGAAACTTAACAGGGAGAAGAAAGGACTTGCATTAATGTAGTATCATTGGCATTCTCAAAACCTCTCCAAGTTACGCTATTCAGCCCATCGAATCTGTGCTTGCTGGCAGTGCCGTCCCATTGGTCCCATGACCCCATTTATTCCCCTGCAACCTGTTCCCTCACACACTAACACCCACCTCCACTTCTCCTACCAACCACCGCACTCACAGTAATTTACAGTGACCTGAAATCCATAAAACAGTATTACATAGAAGCACAGTTATGCCATTCGGCCCATCACATCTGCTCCATCATTTCACCATGGCTGATTTATTATCCCTCTCAAACCCATTCTCCTGCCTTCTCCCCACAACCTTGGCATCTTTACTAATCAAGAGCCTATCAACCTCTATTTTAAATATACCCAGTGACTGGGCTTCCCCAGACATCTGTGGCAATGATTTCCATAGATTCACCACCATTCTGGCTAAAGAATTCCTCCTCATCATACTTCTAAAGGGATTTCCAAATATTCTGAGGCTGTGTCCTCTGGTCCTAGACTCCCCCAGTATTGGAAATGCCCACTCTATCTAGATCTTTCAATACACAATAGGTATCAATGAGATCCCCACTCATTTTTCTAAACTACAGCAAGTACAGGACAAGAGCCATCAAGTTCTCCTAAAACATTAACCCTATCATTCCTGAGATCTTTCTCATGAACCTCCTCTGGACCCTCTCCAATGCCAGCACATCCTTTCTTAGATAATGGACCCAAAACTGCTCACAATACCGCAAGGGCAATCTGACCAATGCCTTATAAAGTCTCAGCATTCCATCCTTGCTTTTGTGTTCGAATCCTCTCAAACCAAAGCCTGATGGTTCATCGAAAAACCTAGGATGCCTTTGGGATGTGAGAAGGAAGTCAAGTGTCTCAGGGTTATAGGGAGCATAAACATTCCCTTATGAGGAATGCACCTGCATCACAAGAACTGTAAGAGTATTACAGCAATACTCTCTCCCTGAATACTGTCCAACTTGCTGGGTATTTCCAATTTTTAAAATTGAGATTTCATATTTTCAGCAATCAGCTAAACTTTGCTTTACACATTTCCCCCGCTTCACATTTACAGAGACCTTTGTCTCTTGTTCAGTGTGGGAGCCATTACCGTTTAACCTGGAGATTTGTTTTTAAAGTCAGGTTAAACTTCCGGTGATGTAATTCCCCACAAAACCACAACAGTCTCCAGGTGTTTTCATGAACCCATTCATGATCATTATCAAATTTATCAGACATTCTTTAGCACAGGAGGCATCAGCCATACTGTGTTGCAGTTTCATGACATTAGTTCAGGGTTTAAAAGGAATTATCATAAGCTACCTGACTAATAAATAGAAATTCTAATGCTCTGGTCATTAATAGAATGTTGATCATAATAGTTTGCTCTGTGCAAATTGGCTCTTGCATATTTTGATCAACAGAATAATTTCTGTGGTACAAAAATAGGTAAAGCATGGTGTGCAAATGAGAGACTGGCTATATCACAGGCTGGTATGGAAACACCAATGCCCTTGAATGGAAAATCCTACAAAAAGTAATGGATACTGCCCAGTCCATCACAGGCAAAGTCCTCTCCACCACCAAGGGCGTCCGCATGAAGCATTGTCGCCTGAAAGCAGCATCTGTCATCAGGGACCCCCACCTCCCCATCACCTAGGTCATGCTCTCTTCTCGCTGCTGCCATTAGGAAAAAGGAATAGGAGCCTCAGGACTCACACCACCAACTTCAGGAACAGTTATTACCCCTCAACCATCAGGCTCTTGAACCAGAGAGGGTAACTTCACTCAACTTTACTTCCCACATCATTGAAATGTTCACGCAACCTACGGACTCACTTTCAAGGACTCTTCATCTCATGTTCTCAATATTTATTGCTTATTTATTTATTATCTTTATTATTTCTTCCTTTTTGTATTTGCACAGTTTGTTGTCTTTTGCGAGGTAGTGTTCACGGAAAGAAATCACAATAGCCGACTTTTACAAATTAGTCATGAATGAGGACAAGTTACCACGCAAGCTACAACATGTTCAGACCTTGGCACAAATACACGTATGTGTCTTCTCAAACATAATTTGATTGGAGTAAAGGAATATAAGGCCTTTCTCAACAGATTATTTTGATTTTTACTTTTATAGTATACATAATCAAGAAAATAATTGAACAGGGATCTTTCCTTTTTTTGATACAACCCATACTGAATCTTGCAGTGAAGACAAAACTGCCCACAGTCACTGCCTGAAAATAATGGTGAAATAATATAACACAAATTAAAATCAGCATACTTATTTACTTCTGTGGTTAAGCACCTGTACTTGAATTTCAGGAAATATGTATCTCTTAAAGCAAAAACATTGATTTAATCCACTAAACTTGGATTTCCACACACATCATTTTACAATCTCTATCCTGGTATCCATAGCTCAATAAGCTTACGTGGATTTAGAATTCTTTTTGAATGCTTCAATTAATTCTCACTCCAAAATAGCACTTCTGCTTAAAAACATTAGATGCTTTAAAAAACCAAGATAGCTCATTTTTATTCTTAATTAATATACTCAAAATTTGACATAGAAGTTAAAATGAAATGTACATTTCTTGGTTTATCTGTAGAGTCAAAAGCATTATATAAACTTGATAAGTTGGAGACCATCTACGGAGAATGAAACAGGATTTCAGGATTACAACCTTTTTTCTGTTGTAGTAGAAGTTCATTGTCTTGAAACATTACCAGTTATATCTCTATAAAATTACATAATTTGCCAAGCATTTCCAATATTTGTAGTATTTTTTTTAATTTTCAGCATCTGCAGTCTTTTGATTTTGCATTATGAACTAAAAAGACCAAATTTAAAAACTGAGGGGACATTGATTTAGAAATAGTCATTGGTGGGAGACTAGGAGGGAGATGTGAATAAATATAAAGTTTCCCAAAACTGAGCAACTCCAGCTGAGAAAGCATTGGAAGATGAATCCGTGGATAATTTTACAATGACTTTGGGCAAGCACTTGAAAATTAAGAAAAAAGCATAGACAAAATTTAAAAACTTGATGCTGAGCATGATTGCTTTTCAAACAAGGGGACAAAAAAGGAATGAAAAGTCTACTTTTATGATACAAGTTTCACCTGGAAGGACTGTTTGGGGCCCTGAGTGGTGGAGAGAGGAGGTGTAGGGGCAGGTATAGCACTTGTTCCACTTGCAAGGGCAAGTGCCAGGAGGGAGATCGGAGGTGAAGGACGAATGGAGCAGGGAGTCGTGTAGGGAGTGATCCATGCGGAAAGCTGGAAGTTGACGGGGTGAGGAGGCAAGGATCTGTTAGGCATAGCAATCCCGTTGGTGATGGAGGAAGTTATGGAGAATTATGGGCTGAACATGGAGGTTGGTGGGGTGGTAGGTGAGGACAAGAGGAACCCTACCCCTGGTGGGGTGGCAGGAAGAGATGCAGTTGAGGGCAGTGAAATTCTAAATATTGCAAGATAATTTACCATTAGTTTAATTGTGCGTGTGGCTTACTTTCCATGCGGTACGTTAGACTAATTAAGTTCCCTTCACCTCATCAGTGGAATTGAATCCCTCTGCAATATAGCAGTTGATTTATACTGTGGAACTGCATCTCTATATTGTACTCTGGGAGAATATAAATCTGTAATTTCTAACTTTCATTCTATTAATAGTAACAGTAAGATAATTGACTTGTGAGGACAGATATTTAATAAAAGTGTATTCACAAAAACTGCTAAAATCATTATTAAGCTGGTATTATAAGAAAATAAAATTGATAATCAAAGCTTGAAAAAGGATGATGGATCAGTGTTATTTATATATTTCATCTCAGTATTTCAAATCGATGTTTGTCTTCATACGGTTCAATTGCACTTCAATAAATTTTCTTGATGTTGCTCTTGAAAACAGAATCTTTACACATCAGCTCATTTTTCACATGACACATTGAAAACAATACAGCAATAATGTATGCATAGAGTTTATTTAATTACCTGATTAAATTGTAATTCTGCTAGAACATAATATATTTTTTTTAAGTGCAGGTGAATTTATTTTCTGGTGAGTTATGTGGGTGAATGTAGTGGTTGGATGTTGGGGACTAACATTACCTGTTGTTGTTTGAGTCATTAATTATTTCCACGTTATGAAGAAATATGACCTGCTCTAATCTGAAGCTGCAACCCTTGGTCCAAACAATTCTATTTATTCTCAAGATGACAAAAATATATGCAGCAGAAAGAGGCTTTGGTGCATTACAACAAAGCATTTGTCTATGCAGCTGCTCCCATTACCCACCCAGTCAACTGCAAAATAAAAAGATCGAGACATATCCACAATAAATTCACACAACAACTCACTATTGGTTAGCTTGCAATGGCAGATAGAAAGGATTGAAATTAAGACAAAGTGAGGTTAAGTGTCTTTAGTCAGAGAGACTAAAACTGATTTTGATGTTTGCTTTTGACTGCATCATAAATTCGAGCTTAGTCAAGTTGGGCTTGTCAAGAAATTTTTTTAAATCTTTTTGTGAAAAAAAAGATTAGAGTATTGTGTTCAATTCTGGTCACCTCATTATAGGAAGGATGTGGAAGCTATGGAGAGGGTGCAGAGGAGATTTACCAGGATGTTGCCTGGTTTGGAGAACAAGTCATATGAAGCAAGGTTAGCTGAGCTGGGACTTTTCTCTTTGGAGCGTAGAAGAATGAGAGGGGACTTGATGGAAGTCTACAAGATTATGAGAGGCATAGGTAGGGTGGATAGTCAGTACCTGTTTCCCAGGGCACCAAAAGCAAACACCAGAGGGCATTTGTACAAAATTAAGGGAGGGGTTTAGGGGAGACATCAGGGCTAAGTTTTTTACACAGAGGGTTGTGAGTGCCTGGAATGACTTGCCAGGGATTGTGGTGGAGGCTAAAACATTAGGGGTATTTGAGGTACTGGCAGACCTCAGTACGTGCGCTTGCAACACTGTGTGTCAGACAGAGTGGTCAGCAGCACTGGGGCTCTACGGGGGACTGTCCTGTCTCCCTTTCTCTTCACCATCTACACTTCGGACTTCAACTACAACACAGAGTCTTGCCATCTTCAGAAGTTTTCTGATGACTCTGCCATAGTTGGATGCATCAGCAAGGGAGATGAGGCTGAGTACAAGGCTACAGTGGGAAACTTTGTCACATGGTGCGAGCAGAATCATCTGCAGCTTAATGTGAAAAAGACTAGGGAGCTGGTGGTGGACCTGATGAGGGCTAAGGCACTGGTGACCCCTGTTTGAATCCAAGGGGTCAGTGTGGACATAGTGGAGGATTACAAATACCTGGGGATACGAACTGACAATAAACTGGACTGGTCAAAGAACACTGAGGCTGTCTACAAGAAGGGGCAGCGCCGTCTCTATTTCCTGAGGAGACTGAGGTCCTTTAACATCTGCCGGACGATGCTGAGGATGTTCTACGAGTCTGTGGTGGCCAGTGCTATCATGTTTGCTGTTGTGTGCTGGGGCAGCAGGCTGAGGGTGGCAGACACCAACAGAATCAACAAACTCATTCGTAAAGCCAGTGATGTTGTGGGGGTGGAACTGGACTCTCTGATGGTGGTGTCTGAAAAGAGGATGCTGTCCAAGTTGCATGCCATCTTGGACAATGACTCACATCCACTCCATAATGTACTGGTTAGGCACAGGAGTACATTCAACCAGAGACTCATTCCACCAAGATGTAACACTGAGCATCATAGGAAGTCGTCCTTGCCTGTGGCCATCAAACTTTACAACTCCTCCCTCGGAGTGTCAGACACCCTGAGCCAATAGGCTGGTCCTGGACTTATTTCCACTTGGCATGATTAACTTATTATTATTTAATTATTTATGGTTTTATATTGCTATATTTCTTCACTATTCTTGGTGCGGCTGTAATGAAACCCAATTTCCCTCGGGATCAATAAAGTATGTCTGTCTGCCTGTCTGTATTTAAGAGCCCCTTGGACAGGCACATGGATGAAAGAAAAATGGAGGGTTATGGGGTAGTGTGGGTTTAGTACTTTTTTTTAAAGGATTATATGGGTCGGCACAACATGGAGGGCTGAAGGGCCTGTACTGTGCTGTAGTGTTCTATGGTTCTACGGTAAAATAAACATGTAAAAGTGGATTTTGATTGCTGAATATTCAGACTATCTTCTTTTGATAAATCTTAATAAAACAACTGCCAGCATGTTCATGCGTTGAGAACAGCCAGAAAGGTTGATGATGCGGTTTAAATAAAAATCTTGGTTCAACTTTATATAGAAATATTTATATAGAAGGGAAATGCAGTCGCATTGATTTGGTTCGGTGTTACTCCTTTAAACACCCAGTAGAAGGATTCCCTTAATGACATCAGCCCAATTAAAACAAATCTAAGAAAGTTGCACCCTTCGAGAGGTGCAAACAACTTCCAGAGCATTAGAAGAAAATAAAGATTAAAGATTAGCTTTATTTGTCAAATGTACATCAAAATATCGAAACATGCAATGAAAGCTACCATTTGCAGCAACAACCAACACAGTCTGAGGACGTACTGGGGGCAGCCCGCAAGTGTTACCATGTTTCCGATGCCAACCTAGCATGCCCACAACTTACTAATGCTAGCCTGGACATCTGGAATGTGGGAGGAATCCAGAGCAGCCGGAGGAAACCCAGAGAGAACATAGAAACTCCTTACAGAAAGAGGTGGGAATTGAACCCCAATCAATGGAGCTATAAATCGCCACAGTAGCCACCGTGCTACCATGTTTGCCCACATTGACATCAACAACAATTAAATAAGAGATTAAAACAAACAAGGTGATAATATTTATCCTTTATTTCAATATGCACTCAGTACTCTGTTCTCCCTAAGATTGTGAAGGACCTCAGGATTCAGTTGTAGTTCACAGATTTCAAAGTACCTTTAAAATCAAAGAATGTATATATTGAGATTTGTCTGCTTACAAAGCAAGAAACCCGAAAGAACCCAATTAAAGAAAAAAAAAGACCAACGCCCGATGCACAAGAGAATAAAAAACACAAATATTGCAAATGATTGAAGTGATCAACAACATTCCGAACCAAACTGAGTCCTCAGATCCAAACCCCAGAGCAGTCCGAAACAGGCCCAAAGCCTAGCTATCAGTTCATCATATTAGCAGACAAGACGCACAGCAACCAGGGCAGTTTTCATAGCCTCAGTGCTATGGAGAGAGGAGTGACCATCACAGAGAGTGAGTGAAACCAGCTCTCCCCTTGGATTCCAACAACCTGCCTTTTCTGTCTATCTGGGCCAGCGTTTAAACTGACCAAACAACAGTAAAGCAAAAGGCTCTGGAGCCCTGGAGAGAGGGGTGAACATCGTGGAGAGCAAGAAAAACTGGCTCTCGCGTCCAGACTGAGCCGGCGTTTCAATTGTCTGAACAGCAATTGTACCTCACACAAACCAAGAGCTGAGACGGAGAGGTGGAACGAAGTCAAGATGGCGCTAAGTGGTGACTCCTTTGCTTACATCTTTGGAGACAGTTCTATTTCCATCTTTAATTATTTTTCCCTTTCGGGGTTCTTTTGAAGACCCTGACCTGGAGTTACACGCTGACTTCGGTCCTTTGTGGGAATGGGACCAGTTCTCAGGGTTTCAGGACTTGCCGTTTCTTGGCACGCCAAGTGTTCAGCCTGAGAGTCCAGCTCGGATTAGGAAGCCTAAGATCCTGGGGGGTCTTTTTTGCTAGTGGCGGGAGGGGGAGATCGTTGCTCACTGCTGCTTACGCATGGGAGGGAGGGGAGCTTGGGTGGGGACATTGGGGTTCTTACATTTAACTCATTCATTCTTTGGGGCACTCCATTTTCATGGATGTTTGCAAAGAAAAAGCATTTCAGGATGTATACTGTGTATATTTCTCTGATGTTAAATTGGACCTTTGAACCTTTGAATCTTTGAACTAGGACTCAGCTACTGCGAAGGGCTTGGGGCCTAGGTCATGCTGCCCAGCAAGTCACCCCAGGCCCAGATTTCGCCAGCCAGCCCAAAGCCAATCTCAAGCTCTTCAAATCACCTCGACCCCCAGAGTGAACCAATCTTGCACCCGGGCCGGTTGTATGGGCATCAGAACTCCACTGCCCCATCTACTCCTCTCCAAATGACTCACACCATCTACTTCGATTCTGCAACAGGTCATCTCAGCTCATTCCTTGAACTTGACTCACCATTACTCACCACCCCTCCCCCTCACTGTTTACAGTGATAATTTAGCACAATTTACCTCACAAAAAGTGTTTTTGGTGATTTTTTAGTCAAACTTCTTGCCTTTTGAACTACCAGTGTGCAGTCGCATGCGTTTGGTAGCACTATCTTAACTGGAAGATAAACAGCATTGTTGTGTATTAAGCCAGTTTTACACAACTAACTAGGAATTTCTGAAGAACACTGTTGTATTTGAACATTGTTTAGAAGTTTGAGTCACTGGATTTCCCATTTGGGAGAATTCCTACTTGCCCATGACATGCAGAGCATATTAGCTTCAGATTTGCATTATTACCTCCCATCAAAATGTTTTTGAGAAAAACATGTTTAGAAAGCACATTTAAAAAGATTAACTCATGAATGAAAAGGCACATTCAAAGGGATGTTTATCAAAGTAGAAACTAGAGGTCTAACATCATCGAGAGTTTAGTTTGAAGAAATATTTGGTGGTTATCAAAACCAACAAATTCACTAAATAGAAACATATAAGAAGATGCTTGTGGTTTTGTGGTTACAAATTCAAATTATTTGAGAAATACAGATGGCAAAAAGAAGACAAAATTCACATGAGAAAATCAGAAAATTAATCTAGGTAATTACCAATAGATTTTTACATTTAAACAGTTTGCGGGACTCCATTCTTAAAATTACAGGTCATAAATCACTTTATTAGTAGTACGGGTTGACCATCGATTTTCCAGAAACTGATGATCTTTTAATTCAGATAAAATTATAAGGTGTAGTTTATGGGGCAGTCACCAGATGGCACTGTGTGTAGCGCACACAGCACCACCTGTGGCAAGACTCATTTTGACAGAAGCACGCTCTTTTTATTATTTACATTGCACTTGTTGGTGGTAGTCCCAATATTCTGTGCTTATTTTTGCTTATTTTTCATAAATTTAGCCCCAGCTATGGCTTCTAAGTGCCCTGATGTTTGATAATGCGCCTCAAGAAAAGCTTGACAACGATTTTACAAAATTTCATGTACCAACAGAGAAAGTAATTGTTCATGATTTGCTTTCAAAGATATAGCAAGTAGTCTTAATGAAGAAAATCTACGTGAGTGAAACATTGTCAATGACGAAACACCGAACGGATTTGGAAATTATAGACCGTGTCCTGAATGCTAACAAAAACACTGCAAGTGATGAAGATGGCAGCAATGATGATGAAATGGATGAAACTGAAAGATTCACTATTGACAAGTTAATTGAGTTACTGAGTGATTTAGTCAAAGGGTTAGAGAAATGTAGCTTCATGATGGAACAAGAGCTAATGAATTTTTATTTGATGCAAGAAAAAATTACACAGGGAGAGATCAAAACAGCATGAAACAACTTCACCTGGATGAAATGTTTAAAAAGGTAACCGAGAAGCAACATTCTTTGTAAGCACAGTAATTAATAAATTTACATTTAATTTTTGTTTAATTAATAATCCTTTTTAAGCTTCTACAGTCCACTTTTGCCATTGTTATTCCATGACCTCTTTTAATCTCGCATAAAGGCTAATTCGGCAAGGCTCAGGGGCCAAGGGTGATGGAAAATCAGTGGTCAAACTTTATATGAATACAAAGAATAGATAAAATAGATGAATAAAAATGGAAAAAGTATTTTTCTCAGTTATTGTGCTAACAAGATGTACAGAATTAATGATACCTTGCATGTGTATGCCAGAAAGGAGCTTCAGCTGCTGGAATCAGAATCAGAATCAGGTTTATTTTCACCAGCATGTGATGTGAAATTTGTTAACTTAGCAGCAGCAGTTCAATGCAATACATAATCTAGCAGAGAAAGAAAAAAATTAAATTAAATTAATAATTATAAATTAAATAATAATAATAAACAAGTAAATCAATTACAGTATATGTATATTGAATAGATTTTTTAAAAAACATGCAAAAACAGAAATACTGTATATTACAAAAAAAAAAGTGAGGTAGTGTCCAAAGATTCAATGTCCATTTAGGAATCAGATGGCAGAGGGGAGGAAGCTGTTCCTGAATCGCTGAGTGTGTGCCTTCAGGTTTCTGTACCTCCTACCTGATGGTAACAGTGAGAAAACGGCATGCCCTGGGTGCTGGAGGTCCTTAATAATGGACGCTGCCTTTCTGAGATACCGCTCCCTAAAGATGTCCTGGGTACTTTGTAGGCTTGTACCCAAGTTGGAGCTGACTAGATTTACAACCTTCTGCAGCTTCTTTTGGTCCTGTGCAGTGGCCCCTCCATACCAGACAGTGATGCAGCCTGTCAGAATGCTCTCTACAGTACAACTATATGAGTTTTTGAGTGTATTTGTTGACATGCCAAATCTCTTCAAACTCCTAATAAATTATAGCAGCTGTCTTGCCTTCTTTATAACTACATTGATATGTTGGAACCAAGTTAGATCCTTAGAGATCTTGACACCCAGAAACTTGAAACTGCTCACTCTCTCCACTTCTGATCCCTCTATGAGGATTGGTATGTGTTCCTTCATCTTACCCTTCCTGAAGTCCACAATCAGCTCTTTCATCTTACTGACATTGAATGCCAGGTTGTTGCTGCAGCACCACTCCACTAGTTGGTAAAACTCACTCCTGTATGCCCACCCGTCACCACCTGAGATTCTACCAACAATGGTTGTATTGTCAGCAAATTTATAGATAGTATTTGAGCTATGCCTAGCCACACAGTCATGGGTATAGAGAGAGTAGAGCAGTGGGATAAGCACACACCCCTGATGTGCACCAGTGTTGATCGTCAGCAAGGAGGATATGTTATCACCAATCTGCAGAGATTGTGGTCTTCTGGTTAGGAAGTCGAGGATCCAATAACAGAGGGAGGTACAGAGGCCCAGGTTCTGCAAATTCTCAATCAGGATTGTGAAAATGATGGTATTAAATCCTGAGCTATAGTCGATGAACAGAATCCTGTCGTAGGTGTCTGCGTTTTCCAGGTGGAGAACCATTGAGATTGAGATTACATCTGCCATTGACCTACTGTGGCGATACTCAGATTGCAATGGGTCCAGGTCCTTGCTGAGACAAGAGTTCAGTCTAGTCATGACCAACCTCTCAAAACATTTCATCACTGTAGATGTGAGTGCTACTGGGTGATAGTCATTAAGGCAGCTCACGTTATTCTTCTTGGGCACTGGTATAATTGTTACCTTTCTGAGCAAGTGGGAACTTATGCCCATAGCAGTGAGAGGTTGAAAATGTCCTTGAATACTCCTGCTAGTTGGTTGGCACAAGTTTTCAGAGCCTTACCAGGTACTCCATCAGAACCTTTCACCTTGCAAGGGTTCACCCTCTTTAAAGGCAGCCTAACATCAGCCTCCAAGACAGAGATCACAGGGTCACCGGGTGCAGCAGCGATCTTCACAGCTGCAGTTATATTCTCCCTTTCAAAGCTGGCATAGAAGGCATTGAGTTCATCTGGTAGTGAAGCATCGCTGCCATTCATGCTATTGGGTTTCGCTTTGTAGAATGTAATGTCTTGCAGACCCTGCCAGAGTTGCCGTACATCTGATGCCGCTTCCCAACTGGTTTGAAATTGTCTCTTCACCCTTGAAATAGCCCTCCAAAAATCATACCTAGTTTTCCGGTACAGGCCCGGGTCGCCAGACTTGAATGCCACAGATCTAGCCTTCAGCAGACGATGTACCTCCTGGTTCATCCATGGGTTTTGATTTGGAATGTACAGTAAGACTTTGTAGGCACACACTCATCCACACAGGTTTTAATGAAGTCAGTAACAACTGGAGCATACTCATCCATGTTCGAAGATGAATTCCTGAATACAGTCCAGTCCACCGATTCAAAGCAGTCCTGTAGGTGTTCCTGTGCTTTCCTTGTCCATACCTTCTTGGTCCTCTCTACTGGTGCTGCAGTCTTCAGTCTCTGCCTATACTCAGGGAGTAGAAGTATAGCTAGATGATCAGACTTCCCAATGTGAGGGGGTGGAATAGCACGGTAGGTATTCTTGATGGTTGTGTAGCAATACTCCAGTGTGTTGTTTCCTCTGGTATTGCAAGTGATCTGTTGATGGTAATTGCTTAGTGATTTTTTCAGACTGGCCTGGTTAAAATCTCTCAAAGCGTTGGTGAAGGCATTAGGGTGTGCTGTTTCGTGCATGTTGATCCCATTGCTCAGATCATCAAAAGCCTGCTTGACATTGGCCTGAGGTGGAATGTAAACTGCTACCAAAATTACCCCAGAGAAATCCCGTGGTAGGTAAAAAGGACACACTTTACTGCTAGAAATTCCAGGTCTGGTGAGCAGAATTAGGATAGCACTGATATATTTGTGCACCAAGAAGAGTTTATCGTGAGGCATATTCCTCCATCTCTGCTTTTGCGAGACTCTATAGATCTATCCTGACGGAATTCATGCATTGGGAAATTATTAGACCACATAACAACCACAGCATAATTTACACAGATGTCCAGATGCATTTTGAAGAGAAATTACAGTATCAACTAAAATTATTTTCATGATACACGGAATGTGACAGCAGCTTCTGAAATTTGCATATTTGCTGCGATGCATAGAAATCTAAAATTTACAGACAGAGTTACTCTGATCCTCCATACATCATGACATTACAGTGCCTCCCTAATGGAGACACTACTGTAGTTAATGCCATAGCAAAATGTTACACACTTGGGTTTATTGGGTTTACCCAATAAATATGGCAGCAAGGTTGGACTACTATTTTGATGGCAGGCTAACTCATAATAAACACTGAATTGTCACTCTAAGAGTGAAAATTTAATTCTATGGTTGTGAAACTCGAAGATTCAAAGTACATTTATTATCAAAGTATGTATGCAGTAAACGACCCTGAGATTTATCTTCCCACAGACAGCCACAAAACAAATAAACACCATAGAAAACCTCAAACACCCAATGCACAAAAAAGATGAACAAATAGCACAAACAGAAAAAAAATGAGTGAAAAACAGTGAATATAAAACATCAAGCCATTGAAACAGTCTAGAAGAGTTCAAAAAGTTTAGCTTAGCTCAATTTTGGGCTGTGTTGTTCATTGACTACAGACCACAGAGTTAGCCCACCTCAACCAAAATCGGACAGCACTCGTGAAACTCATGCTTTTGAATGGTTTTTCTTTACATCTTCTAGATGTCTCTATCTCTCTCTCTCCCTCTGTATGTCTATCTCTCGGTTAATTCCGCCTTCATTTCCAATTCTTTATTTCTCTTTCCGTACATCATTAGAACTTCATATAATTTCTGTTTTATCCCTCTTCATTTAAAACCTGCCTTTCGGAGGAGATTCTCACTTCCTATTACTGTTCACAAGCTGTAAATCTGATACAGACAACTGTCCGGGTAGTGAATGGTAGGAGGGAGCAAATAGCTGCAGATGCTCAAAATCTGAAATAAAAATAGATAACGATAGCAGTATCAAAACAGGTGGTACTTGTGAAGAGAAAAACAAGCAATGTTAATGTTTCAGGTTGATGACATTTCATATACACTAAATGATAATCCTCTTCCTTTGGTGTTGGCCACAAAATGTAGAATAACTCCTCTATCATAGATGAATGTAGCTAATGGCCTAAGTGACATAATGGTCAAGTTACTGATCTTAAAATCCAGAGATATGGGCTACTGATACAGATACAAATTAAAATATCTAGATAGATTTTAAGGGAATAACATCTGGAAGGCTATAGAGAAAGGTGGATAGATTTGGTGAGTTCTTCTGGCAGAGAGCTAAGACGAGAAAGGCTGAATTTCCCCTTCTGTGCTTTAACCAATCTAAGAATCTATGGTAAAACTGGAATAATCCGTGATGGTGACCATGAAGCTACTAGATGGTTATAAAAGCATCTCTGGATCATTATGTGTTTTATCTCTTCTTGGTCAGAGTTCCAATTCTCCTCACATGCCTCTGGCAAGATGCAAGTTAGTCAGTTCAAGAAAACTTTGGAATGGACAATTAATATTGCCCTTGCCACCAATACCCATATCCCATGAAAAAGCCAAATGGAGACACATAATTAGATAAAAGCTGTCTTCAAGCCAAAATAGACTTTGAAGCTTTCTAGGGCAAAGGATTAAAATAAGGTACTTTGATTAGCATTTCAAAGTGGAGATACTGTGGGGGGAGAAAAAAACTCCAGTTCTTAGAGTCTGAATGGGTGAAGGCAAGGCATACATTTTCTGAGCAAACAAATTTGGGGAGTGTACAGGAACGTTCAGAGAACAGTCAAGATAAAGAAGCTTAAAAAAGAGAGGAACAGGGCGATGGATTTAAACAAAAGGATGGAAATGTTGGTGATTGCCAACGTAAGTCAGTGAACACAATAACAGATGAGCAACTCGATGCAGATTAAGACATTAATTTTAATGGATGGAAAATCATAACAGAACACTGTTGTAGAGAATGGACTGAACCCAAACGCCGGACACTGGCACGGAGATTGAGTTAGGATGCAGACGAGGGTGTGGGAGTGGCTGGAGCTGAACGGCAAACAGGAGGGTGAACGGGAGAGCAGGAGGCAGGCAGAACTTATCTTGACACGGAGCGTAGAAAGGCATGTGGTAGGCAATACTTTTCTTGACACAGAGAGACAGAGTTACACAGGTAAACCTTGGTACTGAAGTAAAACTCAGAATACACAATCCTAAACGGCCAGGAACGTTGATTACCACACTGACTAAAACAACGATCTGGCAACAAGTGGATGCAAAGCCAGGGTATTTATGCTGCAGGTCTTGATGAGAACGAGGTGTGCCACCATCAAAGGGGATTAGGAGAAAATGGGGAAATTCACTGTCGAGACTGTGATACAATCAAATGGAATTAGGAGAAAATGGGGAATTAACGGTCGGGACTGTGACAAACACTCGTTTCTCAATAGATAAGGGTACCTGTCAGTAGTAACAATTAAAAGTGCCTGTGAAATCAAGAACACTGGGGCTATTAATCCTCAAAATCAGATTCTGAACAAAGCTGTATAATTCTATAATGCCAGTCTCCACACAAGCAAGGATAATATGATTACCAAAGCAAGCATCATGGAGCAGAATGATATTACTTTGACATTATCTGCTTCAACATATGATGCCCGAGGCTTCCATAATGCAGCATCATAGATACAGATTTGTTTTACTGTTCATTTCTGAAATCTGCACACAAAGAACTGAACAGTTCTTTATTCAGATTGTTAGCAGAATATGGTTGGTAATTGCATTACAGGTGCCTGTCTCCTCTGTACTTTGTGATTCAATTTCATTTCAACAAAAAAGAAAATTGTTATTTAAGATATTTTAATGAGTTGTACGAGGCCTTGAATTTTGTTTCATCTTCTCTCTGTGACTTTCGTGCTAATGTACACAGGACCCCAGGACTGTGCAGTGGCATCCAATTGAATGTGTCATGCATCTGGACAGCTCTTCTACAATATTCAGTAGAATAATTGGGTCACATGTAGAATATGGCTTTCAACGCCTCCTTTCATATTCCTTGTAGGAAACCTATCTGACTTGGATCCAAGATAATAAAGACCAACAGGACTGCAGATACTGGAATGTCAAGTAAAAAAAAGGGTGCTTGAAGAACTCAGCAGGTCAAGCAGCATTTGTGGATGCAAAATGGTGTAGGTTGACATTTGATCTAGACACTGCATCCCCTCTGAGATAAGTATGTATCCATCATGCCAAGAAAACCACAACACATGTGATTCTATGAAGAAAGAACCCCTTCCCTCAGAGAATCGTATGGCAAGGAAACAGGCCATTTGGGTTAGCTTGTCTATGCCAATCAGTGGGCACCTTCCCTATTAACACCAAGGCCCAGTACTTGGTCCATCGATCTCTGTGCCTAAGTGATTCATGTGTTCATCTAAGCTTCAGCCAGTATATTCCACACACTTACCACACTCTGGGTGAAGATGAAGCCCTTCATATCCTTTCTAAAACTCTTTCCCCTTACCCTGAACTTATGTGTGTCCTCTAGTTTCATCTACAGTACTGTGCAAGTCTTAGGCACATATATATAGCTAGGGTGCCCTAAGACTTTTCCACACCATTGTATTTCTCAACATGGAGTGGAGAGCCAGTGGCCGTTGGCGGGGGCATCTTAATCCGCTCGGTAGAGGATGGTGCTCTGAGAAGCTGTGCCGGAGGGGGTGGTCGGAGGCTCGGAGGTTCGACGGACTTGGAGTCCGCTGCGGTCGGGGCGCTATCCCTGTGTGCTGTGTCTGCAAGGCTGGGTTCAACGGAGCTTTCATTGTGTGCTACATCTGCGAGGCTGAGTCCGGTGGCGCCATGGAAGTCCATAGTGGGGGTATTCCCTTCTGCCGCCTGCATGGGATGACGAGTCTATCGGGACCCTGAGGACTTGATTTAACGACTATCGTCCAGTAGCACTCACATTTATGATAGTGAAGTGCTTTGAGAGATTGGTTATGGCTAGAATTAACTCCCTGCTCAGCTACAGACAGACAGACAAACAGACATACTTTATTGATCCCAAGGGAAATTGGGTTTCATTACAGCCGCACCAAGAATAGTGAAGAAATATAGCAATATAAAACCATAAATAATTAAATAATAATAAGTTAATCATGCCAAGTGGAAATAAGTCCAGGACCAGCCTATTGGCTCAGGGTGTCTGACACTCCGAGGGAGGAGTTGTAAAGTTTGATGGCCACAGGTAGGAATGACTTCCTATGATGCTCAGTGTTGCATCTCGGTGGAATGAGTCTCTGGCTGAATGTACTCCTGTGCCTAACCAGTACATTGTGGAGTGGATGGGAATCATTGTCCAAGATGGCATGCATCTTGGACAGCATCCTCTTTTCAGACACCACTGTCAGAGAGTCCAATTCCACCCCAACAACATCACTGGCCTTACGAATGAGTTTGTTGATTCTGTTGGTGTCTGCTACCCTCAGCCTGCTGCCCCAGCACACAACAGCAAACATGATAGCACTGGCCACCACAGACTCGTAGAACATCCTCAGCATCATCCGGCAGATGTTAAAGGACCTCAGTCTCCTCAGGAAATAGAGACGGCTCTGCCCCTTCTTGTAGACAGCCTCAGTGTTCTTTGACCAGTCCAGTTTATTGTCAATTCGTATCCCCAGGTATTTGTAATCCTCCACCATGTCCACACTGACGCCTTGGATGGAAACAGAGCTAGGACATGGACCCAGTGCAATCTCCCTATCTCCACAATAGGTCACAGTGGATGAAATCTCACTGGTCCTTCGTGCAGCCTCGGTTCTCCTGGATAATACAAATACCTATGTCAGGATGCTACTTATTGACAACCGCTCAGTGTTTAGCACAATCATTCCTACAGTTCTGACAAAGAAAGCTTTAAAACCTGGGACTCTATACACCCACTGCAACTGGATCCTTGACCTCCTAACCAGAAGACCACAATCTGTGTGGATCGGAAATAACATCTCCACTTCACCACAATCTACACTGGTGCACTTCAAGGATGAGAGCTTAACCCACTGCTCTACTCTCTCTACACCCATGACTGTGTGGCTAGGCACAGCTCAAATCCCATTGCTGATGACATAGCTATTGTTGGCAGAATTTCAGACGGTGGTGAGAGGGCGTACAGGAGTGAGGTATATCAGCTAGTTGAGTGGGTGTTGCAGTGACAATCCTGCACTCAACGTCAGCAAGACCAAAGTGCTGATTGTGGGCTTCAGAAAGGGTAAGGAGAGGGAACACAAACCAATCCTCATGGAGGGATCAGAAGTGGAGAGATTGAACAGTTTGAAGCTCCTGGGTGTCAACATCTCTGAGGATCTATCCTGGGCCCAATATATCGATGGAGTTACAAAGAAGGTCCTACAGTGGCTATATTTCATTAGGAGTTTGAGGAAGTTTCACCAAAGGCACTGGCAAATTTCTACAGATGTACAATGGACAGCATTCTAACTGGCTGCATGACAATCTGGTATGGGGGTAAGGGGGGGCTACTGAACAGGATCTAAGTTAGCTGCAGAGAGTTGTAAATTTACTCAGCTACATCATGGGCACTAGTCTCCATAGCATCAAGGACATCCTCGAGGAGTGATGCCTCAAAAAGGTGCATCCATCATTAAGGATCCTACCACCCAGGGCATGCCCTCTTCTCATTGCTACCATCAGGAAGGAGGTACAGAAACCTGAAGGCACACACTCAATGATTCAGGAACAGCTTCTTCCCTTCTGCTATCTGATTGGACCCATGAATACTGCCTCACTACTTTTTTGCAGGATTTACTTAATTTAACTGTTATTTATATTTATATTTACTGTAATTAAGTTTTTTATTATTATGTATTGCAATATACTGCTACTGCAAAAACACCAAATTTCACGACATATGTTGGTGATATTAAACCTGATTCTGAATCTGGTTTTGACTAATCCGGATCACAGAACTTCACTCTAGTGAAGCCAGAACTAATCTTATTCTCAGTTGAGCTATTCAAAATATTTGCAGTGCATTTGAGTGAAACACATAAAAAGGAGGGAAATATCAATTAGATTAAAAGAGAATAAAAGAGACAGAATTTTTAAAAATTCTATTTTTGAAATTTGCAATACTCCCATGGCAATTAAAAACGTAAAATGTCAATCTCAGCAAGGTTGGCTGGTAATGTTAAATATTTATCATGAAAAGAAATGCTTATATTGAAACGAACGAGACCTTTTGTGGCTATTTCTGTTCATATCAATTAAATCCAGCAAATTCATCCAGTCAATATATTTTAATGGTGACCCTAGATGCCAGATGCAATTTTCCTGAAGCTGACAGTGGAATAGTTCATCTGAAATAACAGCTTATGGATTTTCACTTTCAACCTCAAATATGCCATTGCTTTAAATTGCTCTTACATACATTTCTGCATAAATAACACTGAATAGCATTAACCTTACAATTGATTTGACAGTATATTGCAACCATTATAAAATTACAGTTCAATTAACATATCCTGTATATACAAGTGAGGAAATTGTTATCAATCTGAAAATCAGAAGGAATTATAATGAGAAATTATAAACTATCATCAACATATTGTCTGGCCCGCAGAGGCAGGCACCTCCCAGACTCCACCCAGCTAACAGGAGCCACCTGTCACTCATTTCCAAATCATTAACTGCACCCTATTTAAACCCAGCTTTCATCTAAAGTCATTATTCACTCATTGAACCAGCTGGCAACTAATTGTTTCCAGCTTTCAGTTACCTTGTTGTCTATTGTGTTTAGTATCTGTTCACTCTTGTTTTGTGGCTCCTCATAGCTTGTCACTTTGCACTTTATTAAGAAAGGGCTGTTTATTCTAAACCCGCTCTGCTTTTGGATCAAGACTCCTCTATGTTTCCTGACAGAATGGGTGAATCTAAGATTGCATTTGCTTGCCTAAAGGAAGTTGTCTGTTGACATAAGCCCCCATGATCCAGGAGCAGCAGGAAACCATCAGCCATCTGTTTGTCGTTTGTTAATCAACCCTCTGTCTCGAAACAGCAACTCCGCAGCAGTCAACTTCCTTCCTTGGAGCCCCAGTTTCCGGTGCCAGAATGCTTCAACAGATCCCCAACCTGAAGCCACAGCTTCCCATCCCTGTGTATCTTGCACTTCGAGCTCCAGCTATCTCTGTATGCTATGGACAGAGCCAAGTTTGCCTTCATTATCTCCCTCTTGACCGGGTGCGGTCTGACCTGGGCTGCCTCTCACCAGGACAATAAGACCCCTACTTGCAAAAGATGTGAGGATTTTACCACTGAGATGCGCTGGGTTTTCAACCATCTGGGAAGCGGAAAGGAAGCAGCAGATCAGATACTTTGCCTGCATCAGCGCTCGTGCTTGGTGCCAGACTTCACTGCGTAATTCAGGATCCCCGTAGTGCAGTGTGACTGGAATGTGGAAGAACTGTTGGCCCATTACCATCATGGACTTTCGGAGCACTTGAAAGATGAGCTGTCCACCTGGGAGATGCACACCAACCTCAAAAGCCTCATCATTTTGGCTCTCCAAATTGACATGTTTTATGGAACAACCCTCCAGATCATCAGCCAGACCCCCCTTTCTGTTCAGCTCCCTTGAGACCCCAAAAGCACGAGCATATAAAGAAACAAGTAGTGTGCCTACTGCAGAGCAGCTGACTACAAATGTATCAAACAGCCACAGTGTCTGGCACCTCCAGGTAGAGACGAGGCAATATAGCAAGTTCTCCCCCAGCCACTCATTTCAGCACCATAACCCAGCTCATTCTCTCTGTCCTTTCCCAACACTCCAATGGTTATACAAGTACAAGAGGTTCTCGTAGATTCTGGCGCAGCAGGCAACCTTCCGAACTGGACTGGACTACGTGCGTGAAGCTTGAACTCCCTCCTGAGCACATCTCTTACCCCTTCTGTGTCATGGCTATCTTGGGGTCTGGGATAGTCAGAGAGAGCACAAGGCCTGTGCACATCAGCATGGGAGAGCATCACCAGTTCATCCAATTCCTCCTGTTCAACTCACCGAAGACTCATCTCATCTTGGGTTACCCGTCTCTTCACTCATGACCCTTATTTCACCTGGTCATCTGGTTCACTGCTGAACTGGGGACCCACCTGCCAGACCATCTTCCTGCAGCCTCGGGTGACTTCGTCCAATAAATCCATGGAGACTGAGGGAGCACTTGACCTCACCAGACTCCCGAAGGAATACCACATCCTTACCATCACCTTCAGTAGCACCCTGCCACCTCACAAGTCACATGACTGCCAGATTTACCTCCTCCCAGGAACCAGCCCTCCCCGAGGTCATCTGTTCCCCCTCTCCCCTCCTGAGACCCAAGCCAGAATAACTACATCGCCAAAGCGCTACACCATGGCTTAATTCATCCACCCCAGTATTCAGCCAGTGCAGGATATTTTCTTTGTCAATAAGAAAGATGGGAGTCTCTGTCCCTACCTCAACTACCATGGCCTCCATAAAATCCACATTACAAACTGCTACCCTCTTCCCCTTGATGGATAGTCCATTTGAAACACTCCGTAGGGCCCTGATCTTCACCAAACTGGATCTATAGATCTCCTGTAACCTGATCTGCATCCGCCAGGGATGAGTCGAAGATGACATTCATAAAACCCATTGGCCTCTATGAATAGTTGGTGATGACTTTAGGACTTTCCAGTAGTCCAGCCATTTTCCAGAACTTCATTCACAAGATCCTTGGAGATGTGTGTTCGTCAACCTCAGCAACACTCTTATGTTCTCCAAGTGCCTCCAAGACCACATCTGTGACATCCATTCAGTTCCTCAGTGTCTCCTCAAAGTACTGCGAATTGTAGATATTCCAGTTCCACACTGGAGTCACTTCCTTGCTGGACCACATCTATTTATCCAAAGGCAGAACAATAGACCCAGAAATTGTGCACCATCAAGTTCCCTCAAACAGTTACAATGCTTCTTTTGGGCTTCCCCAACTTCTACAGAAATTTCATCAGTAATTACAACCAAATCACCACTCCTCTCGCCTCTCACCTCCCTCAGCAAGTCACCTACCTCACAGATAAGTTGGCCTGCTGTCATAGACCATGTTTTCAAGGCACTCAAGATGCTTCACACCACTTCCAATCTCCGCCATCCGAACCCCTCCAGACCTTACGTCAGAGGTGGGTACAAGCACAAGCAAATGATGTACCTGCTTTTTTTAAAAGGATGACCCATGTGTTTGTAAAGATCCAAGCATTCTGTCAATTTTGTTTTGTCTACTGGGTTTTTTTCATTGAAGGCTAACACCTTTAAAGTTATTTTTAATCAAACATATTGAATACAAAGTAGTGACAAATAACAACATTTGTTACAAGTTTTAAGTGGAATTGTGAGCATATATTTATCACACAATAAATTCATGAACTTAAAAATGTTAAAGTTGAGTTAATTGGCATATACAAACAGGACAGCAGGCTAGGGGAACCTTGGATATCAAGAAAGATGAGGAATTTGGCCAAGAAGAGAAAAAAAAAGAGAAAGTAAGTATAAGGTTTAGGAAGCCAAAACTAAACAGACCCAAGAAAGAATTCGAGAAAAGAATTAGGTGAGCCAGGAGAGGCCATTCAAAGTCCTAGGCAAGTCGGATTAAATCAAATTTCAAGCCATTCTATATACATATACAGTACGTCAAGCCATTCTATAAACGTATACAGTACGTCAAGAGCCAGAGAATAACTAGAGAGCTGGTAGGATGACTCAAGGATAAAGGAGGAAACATGCACTTGGAGACAGAGGATGTGGGTAAGGTCCTCCAAAGGTGAATGCAGCTCTTAGACCATGCCCTCAGCGTGCCAAATACCGGCCATTTGTGAAACCCCGAGAGCGGGTCCTATTCCCGCAATGAACCGTAGTCAGCGTGTAACTCCAGGTCAGGGTCTTTAAAAGAACCCTGAAAGGGAGAAATAGAGATTTTAAGAATGGAAATAGAGCTGTTTCTGAAGATGCAAGCAAAGGAGTCACCATTAGGCACCATTGAGTCTCCTAAGCACCTCTATACCATGTATTCAACCTGTTTGATTAAATGAACTGTAAAGGAGTTAACCTTCAATGTAAACACACAGTAGATAAAATAAAATTGGGGCATCCATTACAGGGAAATCTTTACTCACAACATTTCAGACTTTCTATATCTTTTCGGATTGCTGCTGTGGCTGTCGCCTCGTTTAGGTGGTGGATGGTCATATGAGCAGCTGGTGCATATCGCAAGTCCTGGTTATGCAACCACTGATGCCAGGCAGACAATCTCCAAAGAATATTAGTAATGGCTGGGGTCACCTGTCTTGTAAAGACAGTACTGAGAAGAAAACAATGGCAAACCACTTCTGCAGAATAATTTGCCAAGAACTATCATGATCATGGATGCCCACGTCGTACAACAAGGCACGTAATGAATGAACGAACTTCTATATTATTAAGGAGATCAGGCTCTGGCTCAGAACTTAAGCAAAACATCCATCTTTCCCACAGTTCATTGAACTAGCTACATAGAGTCCGTTCCACTTCGGAGTCCCTGAAGCATCAAGTCTCACAGACAATAGACATTCCTTAAAGCATCTGCAATTTGGAGATAGCTGCATGGTTGCTGTGTGTTGATCTCCAACTGTCACTGTTTGGTTGCCAATCGGTCTGCCGGAAGTTCAACGTTCCGCCACTCTACTCAATTCCCAGCTCTCCTTAGATATTGAATAAAAACTTTTTTTTGGTTAGAAGCAAATCACTCATGTGTTTTTGCTTCCAGGACCTCCTCCTCGCCTTCTTTATTCATCTCATTTCCCATTATACCTGATCCCAATCACTAGATTCCCTCTGTTGAGTTGATTTTACTAACCTTTGGTCCCAATCTGTGTGATTACATTGAATACCCAAACACTAACATGTGGAAATCTGAAAAAAGAACAGAAAGAGCTGGAAACATTCATCAGACCTAGCAACATCTGTGGAGAGAGGAATTGAGCTAGCATTTTCAGTCAATGACTTTAATCAAAAGTGAAGAAATGTGAAAATAAGTGTTTTTTTAATTTGTAGAAAGAGGGAAGAATGAAGTAAAGAAAGTGAATGTCTGTGATGGGATGGAGACCAATGGTGTTCAGGTGACAAAAATGCTACTGGACCCATCTGATTAAGGCCGTTAGAGAATCTATAAAAAATGAAAGGCACCTTGCAGCCCACAGGATGCAATATAGAATTCAATAACTTCAGATAGCCAGACTTTCCTGTTTGTGTCAGTCTGAGCAGTTCTAAAGTCATCCATTTTAACTCATTTTCCTCTCCCTCAGATGTTGATAGGTACTTCAAGTATTGTTTGTTTTTTTCTGATTTCCAACAAATGTTCCATTCTCCTATTCACGGTTCCAGTGTGCCCTTTTGTTTTTCCTTGTTCATTCTAGTTTCCCCTCAATAGTCTTTTAAATGGACAGGTCTGAAAGCAGTACCTACCCTGGACAAACTTGGCATCCATTTTATTTACAGACATTCTCTGTGTTCCTTCCACCATTCCCCATTTTACCAATTGAAAACACACTTGTTTTCTCAAATACTCAAAAGCCCTCAAGAAAATGAATCTTCGGGTTGTATAAGGTGACATATACGTATGTATTTTATTAATAAATTTACTTTGAGCCTTTGAATACTGTATATAAAAATTGAAAAGGCTGGAAACATTCAGCAAGTAAGACAGCATCTTTACAAGGAGAATATTTTAGGTTTAAGACTATAAGAAAGAAAACATGGTAGTTTTAAGCTGTAGAGGTGTTGTGGGAGGGATGGATAAAACAAAAGGAATTCCTGTAATAGGCTATGGACCGACTATAGGGATAGGTTGCAGGGGAACATCCAGCCAATGGATTAATGAGGACAATTAAGGAGAGATTATTATACAAAGAAGTGTAAGAAGTATGTGAAATTCACAAATGAAGATCATGTCTTGTAAGTCAAGTTGTGCTAATTATGGTATCACAAATTGATGACTCACCATAAAAACCGACAGTTTTGATATAACTAAAGAAGTTATTTTAAGTTATGGAATTTGAAACTGGTTTGGCTTATTATTGATCATGGTTTATTAATATTTTTGTGTGTGCTGAGATATAGTGAAAAGCTTGTCTTGTATATTGTTCATACAGATCAAATTATTGCATAGTGCATTGCGGCAGAACAAGATAAACCAATAACAATGCAGAATAAAGAATAAAGTCTACAGAGGAAGTGCAGTGCAGGTGAACAATAAAGTGCAAGATCATAATGAGGTAGATTTTGAGGCCAAGAGTCCATTTTATTGTATTAGAGGAGTGAACAAGAGCCTGGTAACAGTGGGATTGAAGCTATCCTTGAGCCTGGGGGTATGTGTGGTCAGATGTTGTATCTTCTGCCCCAATGGAAGAGGGGATAAGAAAGATAGTCTGGGGTGAGTGGGGTCTTTGATTATGCTGGCTGCTTTACAATCCGGCAAGAAGCAACGACAGAGTCCACAGAGGGGAGGCTGTTTCCTGTGATGTGCTGAGCTGTGTTCACAACTCTCTGCAGTTTCTTGCATCGTGTGCAGAACAGTTGTCATGCCAAGCCATTGTGCATTCAGATCAATGTTTTCTACGGGACATTGATGAAAATTGGTGAGGGTTGACAAAGATTTGCCAAATATCTTTAGTGCCCTGAGGAATTAGAGGCATTGATGAGCTTTTTTGTCCTTATGATCAATATGGTTGCACTCCAACAGGCTATTAGTGGTGTTCACTCCTAGGAATCTGTAAACCTCCACACTCTCAACCTCAACACCACTGACATAGGCAGGAACACGTGTACTACCACCTCCCTGCTCCTTTTTTTCACTTCTTTAAAGTCCATTCAACAGGAGATTGTTCAAATCAAAACATTATTGTAATAGAATTATAGTACAAGTTGTTTCCAAGACTGACATTCGCCACCAATCAAATTATACTACCCACACAGACTTGATCTTAATGAGAATGTGAAAGATGCTTCTGTACAAAATGGTTCAATGCCAACGTTTAATTTCTCATAAATTAATCATGATTCCAGGCAATTTCTAGAGACATTGAGGTTTCAAACACATGGAGTGAATTTGGAATCCCACACAGGCCATACTGAGTAAGTATAGCAGATTTCTTCCTGTTGAAGGACATCAGATTATTTGTAAAAAAAAAACTTCCAAATTGTTTTTATGACAATCTGGAAGTCTTTACAGTCCTCATTACTAGCTAGAGTTGATGTATTTGTCCAAATTCCAAATTATTAATGGGATATTAAATTCCACAGCTGCCATGACAAGATTTGGCCTTGGTTTCTGGATTCGTAATCCAAGCCTCTGGTGGCAAGTTCCCAATTTAGGATGTTTGTGCTGCCAGTTAAATTCTATTAAGTTTGTCAGTCATTTTCTGTCATTTTCTTTAGTTTCACTACCATGAATATCAATATGTCAGAGAAAGGGGTATCACTGCATTCTCTAAATATTCCAAATATTATAACACATGTCATTGTAATCTTAGTTAATACAATGTTGGTGTGATGGCAGGAGATTGCCCTGAAACCAAAGAAAGTAATGTCTCTAATTCTACTATGCTAATTTATAAAATGAAGAAACACCTCAAACATGTGGATTTTATTTGCAGTTATCCTCCATGCATTGTCTTGAAAGCATTCATTAATCAAACACACTCTTTGCTTCCCACCAGATGGTAAGTATCTGACAACATAAGCCTGAGATCATTTTTACTCCAGCCAAAAATGTATTGACTTTTTTTCTGTAATGGATGGCTACCAGATGAGGGTACTGGAATTCAGAACTTGGAGCAATCATTCATCACATGGAAAACTCTACGGATGGAAAAGAGCTAAGTAATTGGATCGAGCTGTCGTTTGTCAATGTGCCATTGCAGATTTGAGAAATTCACAAATAGGTTAAACTGAGAGGATATCCCATTCCAGTGGAAAATAATTACTTAGCCTTTGATATATTGATGCAATGGTGCATGAGCACCGACTGAGTTAGACACACTGAAAAACTGGATGTCTTTTGAATTCCTCTGGCCTCTTCATAAGGTATGGCTTTAGTTTTTGAGAACGCATCTCAAATTACATTTCAACTATCCAATAAACAGAAAATTGAAGTATCACTACTCGTATATTTGACTAAAAATATTATCAGACCAAAACTGGGGTAATGCAATTCCCTGAGTCTGATGACTCTAAATGTTCAACAATAGGAACTCTTTCTTTCATGTGAATAAACTTGGAATGTGTCAACTCAAGTCAGCATGAGTCTAGAGTTTAGATTGGACCATTAACGTCTATGTGTGGATCATGAATTCTTCATCTGTTTGTGATTCTGTATTTTGAACACATATGGGCTCTCTCCAATTCACTGCACAATTTGTGGAAAATCATGAAGCAGTTTCACCAGCAGAACTCAAGATGCTTACAAATCCTGCACCTAATATTGTTCACTGAAGGAGACAGTGTTGAGCTAGGGTACAGCTGAGGTCTCAATGGAAAATTTGGTGCTTTAAAAGTACATTATGTTATTGCTGAAAATAGAATGTTTATGTAGGCACGTGACAAAAATTCAGTCCCATTTGCTTGAAAATGATGTATTAGCCAACTATTTTATGCTCACATTCATATTTTTCCACATAATAAAACATTTTGAATATAAACAGATTAATAAAAAAGTAAATAAAATCTCCTGACAAGCTCCTCTCCAGTTCAAATAAATATTCTTCTTGAGGGTGAAGTTTTATATTGAATAGCATTCCTCAAGTATTTCAAGTGTGATGATAATTGAATTAACACGTTAACTCTTTGATTATGGAAGATAACTTGATCCTCTAGTAAATTTACTTATTGATTTCTACTGACTTTTGATTGTGGGAGCTTTCTCAATACTTCTGGTGGACATTTAATGTCAATTATTCCTTAAGGATGGTGCACTATTATTTACCACACTGAGCTCCAGGCTCTATTTGGCCTGATACTGAATATGTACAAAAGGGGTCGAGGAAGGAAATTGCCAATGAAGAACTTCAGTTGCTGGTAAAATTTAACTATGTACACCTCTTACTGTTAAGTGAAAAGACCTCAAGGTCCCAGTCCATGTTTTTTTTATTTATTGAGAGATACAGCATGGTAACAAAACCAATTATACCCACGTGACCAATTAACCCACTAACCCATACATCTGCGGTAAACCTACACAATTGTGGAGAGAACATACAAACTCTTTACAGACAATTGAACCTGGTTGGTGATGCTGTAACAGCGTTGCATTGCCAATACAGTACCATCACTCTACTGGACTAACTTTATGGGGAGAAATTGGATAACCTGTTATTGCTTTTGTAGTGCTTTAATTCACAAAGATTTACATTGAATTTAACAAACAGCATCTGATCCTATGCTTATTACCAAGGTCTAACCAACAAAAATTGTTGGCAAGAAGAGCTTCCTTTACCTTAAGAGCCTCTTTTATTTCTGCTGCACTTTAGTAAATTATGGGCTGGGTGCACTCTGGTTTGTACACGCCAAATTTAATTAAAAATTAAAAGTGAAGTAACCGGAACAGAAAATTACACATGGAACAAAGTCAGCACGGACTGAACAGGATTCCAAGGGATGAAATTTCATCCAATTGCACGTGACTACAACATGTCACTGTAACAAGCTTGGCAGACAGAAATTGGCTCAGTCTGAAATAGTTTTCATTATTTAATCATACTGTTATAAAATTAAGGCAAGAATTAATATAGTCTGTTTCGACCCACATCACACCCTGACGCCCTATAATCTACATTCAAAGTACACATTTTTACCATTCAGCCAAAGACTTGCTATGAAAGCTGGAGAGTGTACTGTATATGCCGTTGAGCTCTGGATCTGGAATTCTCATCAACAAAACCTGCTCTAATAAACAAGATGTAACAGTTATCACTGCTCTCCCAGAATAGCTTCTTGCGTTTTGCTGAAACTACTGAATGATTTTGAAATTAATTAGATGGAACAGCATGTCAAAATTTAGCCATTTAATCCTGGGATCTAATAACAATATATTAGAGCCAGTGAAATGAGTTTACACAGTCTTAATTTTTCTGTTGCTTAAATGACAAAAGAGGCTACAGAATTGCTTTTTGCAATACATTAACAATGCCAGCAATATCAGTTAGCTCATAAAAACATTTCAAATGGAAATAAACTCTTTAGGTATTACGGCTTTGCAAAACTGGATCTCAGGGTCCATTTGTTCTGAATAACCAGGAAAATCCTCACTGTCAGGCTATCGAAGATTACGATTAGCTTCATTTGTCACGTATACATCAAAACACCTAGTGAAACGTGTTAGTTGCATCTTCGTTTGCGATGCGCTGAGGGCAGCTCACAACCTGATCTGTATGTCTTTTTGGAATGTGCGAGGAAACCAGAGAACGTGGAGGAAATCCACTCAGTCACGGGGGAGGAAGTACAAATTCCTTACATATAGTGATGGGAATTGAACCACGATCTCAATATCACCAAGACCAAGGAGATGGTGGTGGACTTTAGGAGACCTAGGCCTCATATGGAGCCAGTGATCATTAATGGAGAATGTGTGGAGCAGGTTAAGACCTACAAGTATCTGGGAGTACAGTTAGACGAGAAGCTAGACTGGACTGCCAACACAGATGCCTTGTGCAGGAAGGCACAGAGTCGACTGTACTTCCTTAGAAGGTTGGCGTCATTCAATGTCTGTAGTGAGATGCTGAAGATGTTCTATAGGTCAGTTGTGGAGAGCGCCCTCTTCTTTGTGGTGGCGTGTTGGGGAGGAAGCATTAAGAAGAGGGACGCCTCACGTCTTAATAAGCTGGTAAGGAAGGCGGGCTCTGTCGTGGGCAAAGTACTGGAGAGTTTAACATCGGTAGCTGAGCGAAGGGCGCTGAGTAGGCTACGGTCAATTATGGAAAACTCTGAACATCCTCTACATAGCACCATCCAGAGACAGAGAAGCAGTTTCAGCGACAGGTTACTATCGATGCAATGCTCCTCAGACAGGATGAAGAGGTCAATACTCCCCAATGCCATTAGGCTTTACAATTCAACCGCCAGGACTTAAGAACTTTTTAAAAGCTATTATTAATGCTTTTTGAGATAGTGATTTAGATGCATATCATATTTTTTACTGAGTTAAGTCTTGTATGTTATTAGTTTTGCTACAACAAGTGTATGGGACATTGGAAAAAAAAGTTGAATTTCCCCATGGGGATGAATAAAGTATCTATCTATCTATCTATCTATCTATCTATCTATCATCGAACTGCAGGTGCTATAAAGCATGACACTAACTGCTATACCACCGTACTGCTCTCAATCTATTGCGACGAATCATCTACAGGAGGAAGTCAGTGAGCTGAGCTGCTTCTCTGCACAGCAGCTGAAGTCCTGGTGCTGGGCTTTGACCCAAAAAAAGGGAAATTCTTCACCCCCACAGATGCTGCACAACCTGCAGCACATTGCTTGTTGCTCCAGATTCCAGCATCGGCCGTTTCTTGTGTCTAATAACTTGATTACCTTATTCAGAAAAGTAGCTAGTCCAAGAAATTGGGGGAGTAAGATCACAGTCAGAAAATAAGTTACGGGCTCTGCAGCTGAAGTTGGGACATGATTTGGGGCTTCAGATTCTGAAACTGGCTGACCCAGGACAGTTCATGTCCATTGCCAGTAATTCTATGATTAAGCACTCCATTCCCATCAACGTGTTTCATCTTCATCATTATATATTTTTTTTAAAAATCATTCAAAGTTCAATTTATTATCAAACTACATATATGTCACCATATACAACCCAGAGATTTATTTTCTTGTGAGCATACTCAATAAATCCATAATAAAATAATAACCACAATAGAATCAATGAAAGTCCGCACCGACTTAGGCATTCAACCAGTGTGCAGAAGACAACAAAACTGTGCAATTCAGAAAGAAAGAAGTAATAATAAATAAATAAGCAGTAATTATTGAGAACATTATATGAAGAGCCCTTGAAAGAGAGTCTATAGGTTGAGGGAATAATTCAGTGAAGAGGCAAATGAAGCTGAGTGAAGTTATCTTCTTTGGCTCAAGAGCCTGATGGTTGAGTGGTAATAATTGTTCCTGAACCTGGTGGTATGAGTCCTGAGACTTCTGTGCGGAGAGAAGTAAGCAAGAAGGGGGCAGTTAATGTGGAAAAAGTTAGGGTTATTTACCTTGAAGGAAAAATAAAAAAGAACCTTGTGAAGTGGTAAGAAATTAGTAAGTATTAGTTTAGATAAGTATTTTGGTGCACAGCAAGTAAACATGAAGGTACGTTAAATAAACTGGAAAACAAAAGGTTTATTAGGCATAATTGCAAGCTAGTTGGAGCAGAAAAAGGGATAAAATCTTGCTGCAAAGATTAATGACAGGACTCCTCCTGGAGAAATGTGTCTGATTCCAATGTCCACACCAAGGAAGCTTGCACATGCCCTTGAGGTAATTGACCAGCTTGGATTCACTCGGTTGATTCTAGTTTGTGGAGGTTGTTCTGTGGACACGGATTGGAATACCCACAAACAAGAGAAAATCTGAAGATTCTAGAAATCCAAGGAACACATACAAAATCCTGGAGGAACTAAGCAGGCCAAGCAGCATCTCTGGAAAGGAGTACAGTCGACATTTCGGAAGAGGCCTCTTGTCAGGACAGTCCTTCATCAGAATGACATTTTAAAAGAATGTGAACAGATGTCAATGAAAAATAAAAGATTCTCAAACAACTATGCCTCATTTGCTTGTTGGAAAGTCAGATAATGTGATTAGTTGGGTGATACAGCTGTTTTGAATTCCTAATTTCAAGGCTCTTGGAATTTGTGACCATTGAAGCAGTTGTAGCAAACATTGTCCAACTGAGATTCACTATGGAGATGCAAATTTCTCATTTATGATCCTGTTTGCTCATCATTTGCTTATCAAATTACATCAACTGAATTTCAAAAAGGTTCTACATTTGATATCTGTTGAATATATAATTGTTCCTGGTACTGGAACTTCGGGAAATGAAACCGAATCAATTGTGCTGCTTTTCAGTTCAGACAAAATGATATATATACAAATAGATAATCTATGAACATCCTGAGGTTTACCATTGACAGGAAACTGAACTAGTCTAGCCATATAAACACTGTGGCTACCAGAGCAGGTCAAAGGCTAGGAAGCCTGCAGTGGGTAACTCACCTTGTGACTCCCGAAAACCTGTCCACCATCTACAAGGCTCAGGTCAGGAATGTAATGGAATATTCGCCACTCACCTGGAGGAGTGAATTCTATCAACACTCAATAAGTTTTTGTCACCATACAGTACAAGGCAGCCCACTTGATTAGTACCCCTTCCACAAGCTTCCAATCCCTCCACCACTGACGAACAGTTTCAGCAGTGTGTACAAGTACACAACAACACACCGAAGTTCCTAAGGCAGCACCTTCTAGACCCATGACCACTGCCATCTAGAAGGATGAGAACAGCAGATACCTGGGAACACCACCATCTGGAAATCCCCTCCAAGTCACTCACCATCCTGACTTGGAAACATTCTTTCATTGTCGTAGGGTCAAAATCATGGAATTCCCTCCCTAACAGCACTGTGACTGTAACGGCTCAAGAAGGCAGCTCATCACCGCCTGCTCAGGGGCATCTAGAGATGGGCAATAAATACTGGCACAGTTGGCGATGTCCACATCCCGTAAGTGAATGAAAAAATAAGTAATTGAAGAGTTACAACGTGTGGATGATGTCGATTTTTTTATGTCTTTCTGATTATGGTCCAGTTGTGCATGCCCTTATAAAACAAAGTACATAATATTTCCCAGCACAGGCTGAAGTTAATGAGGTAATTGTCCAATGACTGCAGACTGATAATAGATAGATGTTATTATGCATTCAATTTTTCGAATTTGTGCTCTGCATTTCATCACCACATCAAATTCAACTTGATAAAGTCCTTGAAGAAAAATAGAATTCATATATGTATGTAGGACTTCAAGACTCCTGAGCACATAGTGTATTGTCATTGATGAAATTTAACTTTGAACAAAATTAGCAGCATTTGAGGAGATCTCAACAAGTCCATGAGATTTTACAAGTTCCTCATGGAATGTCTGGGAGGAGCAATGGATGTCCACGTTGTGTCAAAGAGCTAAAAAAGTACTTCTTTAGTGTATGCTTTTGATGTGATATGCATTATTATATAGACTAATCATGGTGTTTCTTGAGTTTCTCAAAGAAGATATTTAATGATACTTTAAATTAGTCAATATAAAATAATATTGTGACAAGAATGCACAAATGTGTTTTTACAGAATGGACTAGATATTGTTCCATGCTTCTTTGGCATTAAAATAGCATTATGGGTACCCCATTGTCATAGAGTATGTAAACAGGCCATTTGACCCAGCATGTCCACACCCATCCATATTAATCCCATTTTCCAACATTTGACCCATATCCTTCAATACCTAGGAGTTAAGTGTTTATATAGACCACTCACAGATGCTATCAGTGACTTAGCTTCCACCACTCTCTCACCTGGCTCTCCTAGGTACTCACCAGTCTCAGGTGAAAAAGATCCCTTTGAGATCTCCTCTAAATCTCTTATTGCTTACACCAAATCAGTGTTTTCTAGTTTAGTTCACTTCTGATAAACAGAAAGGATTCAGCCAGTCTACCCTGTCTATACCTCATAATGTGTTTATGGAGTTATATGAACAGTGAAAACTTCATTGCCCATTCTGGACCGTCTATTTACCTGCACAGACACTGCCTGGTCTGCTGAGCTCCTCTAGCTTTCTGTATTACCCAGATTCCAGTGGTCTCTTGTGTCTGTAAGAAAACTTCAAGTGTTGGTTCCATTGTGTAACTTCAAGCATAAACAGGCATTGTCATTTCCATACAGTATCTTCCATTGATGTGTTGTGAGTTCTTGCAATTCTCAGCGTGTAACACATCAGGTTGCTTTCATAAAGGGACACTCCACAATGCAAGTTTCATTCTTCTGGTTGCTGATTTAAAATGAGCACACTACAATGATGGGAGGATGTCAGAGAGTTCTCCCAGGAATAAGAGGGACATAGACCAGCAGATCCATCCAGGAGGGATGTTCTCTTTGAAAATGAAAACCTTCCAGAGCCACAGCCAACCACTCCTGCCAGGATGTAGCCAAAAGTTTTCCACAGGAACTGCCTGAACTTTAGAGTGATGGGTTTATACAATATAGAAACAAGCTTTCAGCCCACTTATATTAATCCATGTGACAACATTGGATTTGATTCCTGCTCTGCCTTGCATACTCAAGTGTCTCTTAAATGTAATGATTCCACTACCTCCTCTGGAAACAAGTTCCAGCTGTCATCTACTCAATGTGTAAAAACTGGTGTCCAATCAAATTCCTTTAAAGCTTCTTCCTCTCACCTTAAAATGATGTTGTCTTGTTTCTGACACCTCTCCCAAGGGAAAAGGATCCTGACTATCTGTCTTGTCCATGCCTCTTGTAATATTTAAACATCTCACAGTAATCCACTGCTGGATCTGCCTGCCCCAGCAGGGGAAGGGGAAACCAGCCCAAACGACATTTCGAAGGATCGACATCATAAAAAGGAAGAACGGGCAAGTTCCAAAATCTCTCTCTCTTGACTCCAACCAAAGGCTGCAGCCTGCATGAACTTGAGTGACTTTTATATTTCCATCGGACAATACATTATCCCCTAGACAACAATAGAGCTATTTCTTATTGATTATTATTATACCTGCGCTTTTAGATTTAGTATTGACGACGTATATTATCTGTATGTTTGCATTGATATTATTTTTGTGTATTTTTATCAATAAATACTGTTAAAAATAGTACCATCAGACTTCAACGGACGTCTCTATCTTTGCTGGTAAGTGACCCAGTTACGGGGTACATAATAGTACACTTGAAAAAGAGTAAACAGTCGACATCTCAGGCCTGTTCACTCCAGCATCTTGTGTGTGTGTTGCTTGGATTTCCAGCATCGGCAGACTTTCTTTTGTTTGTGACTGAGTACAATTACATGGAGCACTGCCACAAGAAAGCAGCATCCATCATCAAATATCCTCACCATCCAGGGCATGCTCTCTTTTAATTACTACCATTAGGCTGGGGGTAAAGAAGCCTTAGGTCCTACAACACCAGGTTCAGGAACTGTTATTACCCTATAAGCAGCAGGCGCCTGAACCGGTCTGGATAACGTCACTCACCGCAATTCTGAACTGATTCTATGACACATAGACTCAATTTCAAGGACTTGTTACAACTCATGTTCTCAGTATTACTTTTATTTGCACAATTTGTCTTCTTTTGTACATTGTTTGTATATAGATTTTCGTAGATTTTGTTGTACTTCTTTATTACTGGAAATGCCTGTAAGAAAATAAATCTTAAGGTAGTATATGGTATTATATACGTACTTGGATAATAAATTTACTTTGAACTTTGACACAGTTACTTGTACAAGAAGAAGCTGAATCTCCATACCTTTCCCAAGCTGAACTTTCCCAACATTGAACTGAGCATATGCACATAACTAATTTCAAGGCCTTTTACTGAAAGCATGTTCAGTCATCTGTATTAAGACTTAGATGTACTGTTTTGAAAAAGTTGGACACAGGTTATATTTATACTTTCTCAAATGGTAGGAGCCTAGGTATGTAGTGAGGACTGGCAAGCAAACAGGCTTCAGTAATCATATTTACGAAGTATGAGATTATGTACAAATATGCGCACACACACACACACACACACACACACACACACACACACACACACACACACACACACACACACACACACACACACACACACACACACACACACACACACACACACACACACACACACACACACACACACACACACACACCCTTTTCCAGCAGTTGATAATTGAAATCCTACATGCCCCACTATCACTTGGTGCCACTTTGACAGAGCTGCCTGCTGAAATAGTTTCTGATGTGGCAAGAAGTGAGAGACCAATACAAAACAACCAGATCCCTAACACCACCAACACTGCCCTTCTTCCAGCACCTTCCCAAGCATCTGCAGCAAATACAACACCTGGCCCTTTATTTCTTCTCTTCCTGATATCCAGGAACCCAAGTCCTGCCAAGTGAAGAAGCGATTCACTTGCATACCTTCCAGTCTAGTGCGCTGCAGCTGTTGTTCATGGTGTGGTCTGCCCTACACTGGCGAAATAAATTATAGACCGGGTGACTGCTTCGTGGAGAACATACATTCAGTCCATGGCAGTGACCCAGAACTCCCTGCTGCCTGCCACTTTAATTCACAATCCCACTCCCACGCTGACCTATTTCTGTATAGCCTCCTGCAATATTATGATGAAGAGCACCTTATTTCCATCTGGGTACTTTGCAGCGGTTGGGAACCAGTGTCAAATTCTCCAGCTTCAGATTATTCACTTTCTTTGTCTGTATTAGAACTGGTCATTCCAGACACAAGTCATCCATCAATTATATTGGTCCTATTTAACTCTTTCTCTCTCTATTGGCATAGGTGAACCTACATCCCTAAATGTTGTATTTTTATGTTCTTTCGTTTGAGCTCTTAATCTCTAACGACCCTCATTTTACAGCTTTTCTCTCTCTCTCTCTCTCTCTCTCTCTCTCTCTCTCTCTCTCTCTCTCTCTCTCTCTCTCTCTCTCTCTCTCTCTCTCTCTCTCTCTCTCTCTCTCTCCCTCCCTCCCTCCCTCCCCTCCCCCCCCATATATATATATCTCCCACCCTGCACCTATTTACCAGGTGACCTCAACAACATACAACATATCTCATGGCAACCTTGGTCTCACCCTATTATGGATTTCTCTTATCCCATCCATTCTTCCACCATCCTCTCTGCAAATTAATAATAACATTTTTTGCCTCTTCCCCAGTACTAACAAAGATAATTTGACTGATATTCTGGTACAGTTTTACCAGCATTTCTTTTATTTTATTTCAGATTTGCAGAACCTGCAGCTTTCCATTGCCATAAATGTGCAAGTTTTGTTCACGGGGTTTATAGCTGCCAGTAAAATCTATTTAATTGCTATGAGCATGTTAAAGAAAGCTAAGTCAGTATTGTTCAAGTGTAGGAACTCACTTAACAAAATCCTATTTAACACTCTGATGGATATTCCCTTTCCAGGACCCAAGAGACTTATTGCCAACCTCAGCTTTCTTGCACAGCAGCATAACTTTTCCAAAGGGTCAGAGTTCTTTGTGACAAAGTTAAACTTTTAACCAATATTCCTTGCTCAGCTTCTTGCTGTAAACAAGTAAACAGTGAATTCTTATAAGCCCATGTTTAATCAATGTAAAACCATGGGGCTATGTTAATTGGCCTGCATCAAAGTAGATATGACTACTTTACACCATTGTGATTGAGTTTAAGGAAGCTTGATCTACCAATAGTTTGGATATTTATACACACAGAAAGTCAGCCTTCACAATACTAATCCTGGGCACCTAGCTCTCTGTCAACACCATCTGTGTGAATTACTCTGTTGTCACAAAAATATTTGAAAAACATCACATGCAGATAATGTCACCTGGTAGCAAAGGAATATAAATGTTAGAATGCATTGGGGATTGTTAGGAATGACAAGGAGAATGACAGTAAGACAGGATAACAGAAAAAAGAACCAGAATTCATTCCTCAACTTTCCATTTCTGCGATGGATGACTCATTCATCTGCAATGCTTTGATGTATTCTTTCAGTTTGTAAGAATTGCACCTGTCCTTCGAAATCCTCTGTTGTTTGTAAATCTTTTGTAATTCAGAAATCTTTAGTAAATCAGAAATTCTCTGAGAATGTTAGATGTGTGTTAAGAACTGGTGACGATGATGGCATCCGTTAGTCTCGCCAGACCATGGATCTGCGCCTGGAAAGTCTTGCTTCAGTCTGTGGTGGTAGAGCAGCGTCTGTTGTGTAGAAGCCCACACAGGAGTGACAGTCTCGGCTGCAGCAACTGCACATAAAGGCGATGTCCTCCGCTGTTGTCTTGGTGCTGTTCTTTCGACCAGTGCGCTTTTCTTCAGCAGCAAGCCTCAGCTTCTCTTCTCCTCTTTTTAGACCTCTGCGTAGTTCCAGCCTCCAGCGAGAGCGATCGCTTGCAATGTCCTCCCACCTCTCAACATTCATGTTCAGTGACTTCATGTCTCTCTTGCAGACATCTTTGAAGTGAAGATCCAATTTTAATCATGTTTCAATAAAAATAAAATAAAATGTATTTGAATTACTTTGTTAACTGGAAGTATCTTTTCCTTGGTAGGAAGGGAGGGCCCACCACTCATATAGTGGGTACTTCCAGCAAGACTTCACCAAAGAGACTAGACAGGAACATAAGCTAGTCTTTGAAGTGTAGGTTGATACAGTATAACCTCCCTATACTGAAGGTACCTGTAGAAATCTATATCAGATAGGACTTAAAATCTCCTTTTGAGTTTAGAGTTTTGTGGACAGTGAAACCAATACCATCACAATACCCGGTTCAGTATTCCTTGGGTAGTTATTTATCATTCGGCCACTTCTGCAGTTTGACTTGTATATTCCCTCAGTGGCCATTTTATTAGGTACTTCAATAAAGTGGCCATTGAGTCTATGTTCATGGTCACTTCTGTGGATGTTCTGTGACTTAGAAGGGAAAGGGGGAGAAGAGGTATACTATGGTGATGGGAAGATTTGTTGGTTAGGGGAATGGACAGGAGGTTCCATGGGCAAGAACAAGGTTCTGGATAGTATGTTGCCTCCAGGGTGCCAGGGTCCGGAATATCTTAGATCAAGTCCCCAGCATTCTTAAATGGGAGGGTGAACAGCCAGAAGTCATGGTCCACGTAGGTATCAATGACATGGCTAGGACGAGTGACGAGGCTCTGCATAGGGAATTCAGGGAGTTCGGAGCTATTTAAAGGGCAGGACCTCCATGGATGTGATCTCAAGATTTCTACCTGTGCCACATGCTGGTGGGTCAGAACTAGGAAGATTATACAGTTTAATACGTGGCTAAGGAGTTGGTGTAGGACAGAGGACATAAGATTTTTGGATCATTGGGATCTTTTCCAGGGAAGGTGGGACTTGTACAGAAGGGATGGTTTGCACCAGAAATGGGGGTCTGATATCCTGGTAAGAAGGTTTGTTAACGCTGCATAGTGGGGTTTAAACCAGGGTTGCAGGAGGATGGGAACCAGAATGCCAGAACAGTTAGTACAGAGGTGGTGGAGCCAGATATTGGTAAAACCTCAGATGAAGTCAGGAATCAAAAGGTTGAGCATGGTGCCACTAGTGTCCTGAGCTGCGTATATTTCACTGCAGGAAATTTTGTAGGAAACGCAGATGATAGCGCTGAGGATGAGGTGCTGGATTACAAACAGAAGCAATGTGCAGTGAGGAGCGGCTGTTGATAGAACAAAATTGCAGTCAACAGGATGAGTTGCAACGTAAAAGGCCAACAAAGTCAAAAAGGGTAAATACAGTACTGAAGTTGTTATATAATAATATAGATGAATTTGCAGCACAGTTGCAGATTGGCAGGTATGATGTTGACGGCATCAATGAATCATGTTTGAAAGAAGATTATAGGCAGGAGCTTAATATCCAAGTTTAACATTCATTGTATTGAAAAGACAGGCAGGAAGGCAGAAGAGGCGGCATTGCTCTGTTGGTAAAAATGAAATCAAATAACTAGAAAGAGGTGACACAGGGTTGGAAGATGTTGAATCATGGTGGATAGAGCTAAGGAACCACAAAACGACCTTGATGGGAGTTGCATGCAGACACCCAAACAGTCGTAAGGATGTGATCTACAAACTACAACAGAAGCTAGAAAATGCATGCCAAAAGGACAATGTTAAAATAGCCATGGGGGACGCAGGTAACAGGGAAAATCAGGTTGATGCTGGATTCCAGGAGGGGGAATTTCTAGAGTGCCTACAAGATGGCTTTTTAGAGCAGCTCACGGTTGAGCCCACTACAGGATCAGCTATTCTGGATTGGGTGTTGTGCAATGAACCAGAATTGATTAGAGAGCTTAAAGTAATAGAACCCGTAGGGGAGAGTGATCATAATTTGATCGAATTCACCCTGAAATTTGAGAAGGAGAAGCTAAAGACAGATGTATCAGTATTACAGTGGAGTAATGGGAATTACAGAGGCATGAGAGAGGAGTTGGCCAGAATTGAATAGAAAAGAACACTGGCAGGGATGATGGCAAAGCTGGAATTTCTGGAAGCAATTCAGAAGGCACAAGACATATACATCCCAAAGAGGAAGAAGTATTCTAAAGGAAAGATGACACAACTGTGGCGAACAGAAGTCAGAGCCAGCATAAAAACAAAAGAGAGGGTATATCATAGAACAAAAATTAGTGAAAAGTTAAAGGATTGGGAAGCTTTTAAAAATCAACAGAAGGTAACTAAAAAGTCATTAAGAAGGTAAGGAATATGAATGAAAGCTAGCCAATAATATTAAGGAGGATACAAAAAGTTCCTTCAGATACATAAAGTATAAAAGAGAGCTAAGAGTGGATATCGGACTCCTGGAAAATGACACTGGAGAGGTAGCGATGGGGGCAACGAAATGTCAGACAAACTGAATGAGTAATTTGCACCAGTCTTCTCCGTGAAGACACTAGCAGTATGGTGGAAGTTCCAGATATCAGGGGTCATGAAGTGTGTGAAGTAACTAGATGGAAGGTTCTTGGGGAATCTAGAAGGTCTGAATGTAGATAAGTCACCTGGACCAGATGGTATACAGCCCAGGGTTCTGAAAGAGATGACTGAATAGATCATGGAAACATTAGTAATGATCTTTCAAGAATCACGAGATTCTGCAATGGTTCTGGAAGACTGGAAAATTGCAAACGTCATTCCACTCTTCAGGAAGGAAAAAAGGCAGATGAAAGGAAACTATAGGCCACTTAGTTTGACCTCAGTAGTTCGGAAGATGTTGGAGTCGATTAGTAAGGATGAAGTCTCAGGGTACTTGGAGGCACAGGATAAAATAGGCCGTAGTCAGCATGGTTTCCTCAGGAGAAAATTTTGCCTGATAAATCTGTTGGAATCCCTTGAAGAAATATCAAGCAGGTTAGACAAAGGAGAATCAGCTGATGTTGTGTACTTCGATTTTCAGAAGGCCTTTGACAAGGTGCCACACATGAGGCTGCTTTACAAGCTACAAGCCCATGGTATTACAGGAAAGATTCAAGCATGGATAAAGCAGTGGCTGATTAGCAGGAAGCAAAGAGTGGGAATAAAGGGAGCCTTTTCTGGTTGGCTTCTGGTGATTAATGGTGTTCCACACGGGTCTGTGTTGGGATCAATTCTTTTTGTGTTATATGTCAATGATTTAGATGAGGGAATTGATGGCTTTGTTGCAAAGTTTGCAGATGTAATGAATAGGTGGAGGGGCGGGTAGTTTTGAGGATGTAGAGAGGCTACAGAAGGACTTAGACAGGATAGGAGAATGAGCAAAGAAATGGCAGATGGAATACAGTGTAGGAAGAGTATGGTCATGCATTTTGGAAGAAGAAATGAAAGTGATGACTATTTTCTAATTGGAGAGAAAATTCAGAAAACTGGGGTGCAAAGGGATTTGGGAATCCTTGTGCAGGATTCCCTAAAGGTTAATTTGCAGGTTGAGTCTGTAGTGAGGAAAGCAAATGTGATGTTAGCATTCCTTTTAAGAGGACTAGAATATAAAAACAAGGATGTAGTGTTGAGACTTTATAAAGCGCTGGTGAAGCCTCACTTATTAGAGTATTGTGAGCAATTTTGGGCCCCTTATCTTAGAAAGGATGTGCTGAAACTGGAGAAGATTCAAAGGAGGTTCATGAAAATGATTCCAGGATTGAATGACGTCATATGAAGAGCATTTGATGGCTCTGCGGCTGTATTCTCTGGAATTCAAAAGAATGGGAGGGGTGACCTCACTGAAATCTATCAAATGGTGAAAGGCCTTGATAGAGTGGATGTGGAGAGGATGCTTCCTATGGTGGGAGAGTCTACGACCAGAGGACACAGCCTCAAAATAATGGGGTATCCTTTTAGACAGAGAGGAGGAGAATTTCTTTAGCCAGAAAGTAGTGAATCTGTGGAATTCTTTGTCACAGGCAGCTGTGGAGGCAAAGTCTTTATGTATATTTGATTATATATATGTTGATTGGTCAAGGCATGAAGGGATATGGGGGGAAGGCAGGCGATTGGGGCTGAGAGGAAAATACGATCAGCCATGATGAAATGACAGAGCAGACTCGATGGGCCAAATGGCCTAATTCTGCTCCTATATCTTATGCTGCGCTACTGCTGTAGTCCATTCACTTCAAGATTCAATGTGTTGTGCATTCAGAGATGCTCTTCTGCACATCACTCTTGTAAGGCATGGTTACTTGTGCTATTGTCACCTTCCTGTCAGCTTGAATCATTCTGGCCATTCTTCTCTGACTTCCCTCATTTACAAGACATTTTTCCACACAAAACAGCCATTCACTGGAAGTCTTTTAGTTCTTCACACCATTGTCAGTTAACTGCAGAGACTGTTGTGCGTGATAATCCCAGCAAATCAGCAGTTTCTGAGATTTTCAACCCACCTCAACTGGCACCAACAATCATTCCACAGTCAAAGTCACTGACATCACATTTCTTTCCCATTCGGATGTTTGGTCTGAGCACCTTCTGAACATCTTGACCACGTCTGGATGCTTTCATGCATTGAGTTGTTGCCGCAAGATTGGCTGATTAAATTAAATTAACGAGGTGTACCTAATAAAGTGACTGCTGAGGGACTTGCATATACAAACGTTTGTAAAATAGAGTCATTAACCTTAAATACTTAAGGAACTCAAATAAGTACGTAGTTAAAAGCACAAGATGCTGGCAGAACTCAGCAGACCAGACAGCATCTACGGGAGGAGGTAGTGACAACGTTTCGGGACGAAACCCTTTATCACTGCCTCCTCCCATAGATGCTGTCTGGCCTGCTGAGTTCTGCCAGCATTTTGTGTTTTTATATATTTCCAGCATCTGCAGATTCACTCGAGTTGCCCTCAAATAAGTAGTTATTATTTTTTTGCATTTCCAAAGATCAAAGTAGACACGAGAAAAATAGTGAGTTATATGATTGCCTTACAGGTATCACTATTATCCCCTGAAGGTTAACTTGCAGGTTGAGTCAGTGGTGAGGAAGGCAAATGCAAGGTTAATATTCATTGCAAGAGGAGTAGAATATTAAAGCAAGGATGTAATGCTAAGGCTTTATAAGGCTCTGGTGAGGCCGCACTTGGAGTATTGTGAGCAGTTTTGGACCACTTGTCCAAGACAGAACGTGCTGACATTGGAGAAGGTTTCGAGGATGTTCGCGGGAATGGTTCCAGGAATGAAAGGGTTATCTGATGAGGAGCATCTGATGGCTCTGGGCTAGTATTTGCCGAAATTTAGAAGAATGGTTGGGGAATCTCATTGAAACTTATCGAAAGTTGAAAGTCCTGGATAGAGTGGATGTGGAGAGGGCATTTCCTATAGTGGGGAGCAGAGAGCACAGCTTCAGAATAGAAGGATGTCCTTTAGAACAAAGGTGAGGAGGAATTTCTTTAGTCAGAGGGTGGTGAATCGGTGGAATTTGTTACCTCAGGCTGCTGTGGAGTCCAGGTCATTGGGTGTATTTAAGTTCTTGATTAGTCTGGGTGTGAAAGGTTACAGAAAAAAAGACAGGACAATGGGGTTGAGAGGGAGAACGGATCAGCCATGGTGGAGCAGACTCAGCAGTCCGAATAGCCCAATTTTGCTCCTATCTCTTATAGTGTTATGGTATAAATTATTGTGAAGAAAGCTGCTTAACAAGATCAGGCATACTGTGACATGGACTTCCAGTTATCTTGCAATTATTAGGTACAGGCTGTTAGGGATTGCTGGCATCCAGACACACTGACATTTGTGTGGACTCTGAATAGCTAATCACATTGAAGAATGCATGTGGAAAGTATCGAACATGCACACTGACATACATTTAAAGCTCTTTTCAAAGATTGGAACAGTGCAGGAAAAAAAAGAGGCAGCTTAAATATCTGATGCAATGGCTACCACTGTTCCATTATGGCCAAGCTAATGCCAGAGGCATGTGAATATTGCAGCTGCTTGTGTTTGAAGAAAGTGCATTCAAAGCACTGTTTTAAACATTAAGGCACTCACTCTAGATTATATTACCCGGTCATTGAACTGCTGGCATTGTCAATCCCAATTATGTGGTAATTCACTCCAGAAGGACTTTCCAGGAGCTACTATTTCCTTCATTTTAGTTTCAAGTATCATCCTGGAAACACTATCATGGGTGATTTTCTCCTGCTCTTCACCTCATCTGTAAGAATTTGATTAGACCATAGATGCACATCAATTTCCAGTAGTACCGTGGCCTATGGTGGAGTCACTTACCACAGCCGAAGACCTGACATTTATTTGCTCTGGAATGAGTCAACATGAGTCATAGAAACTTAGAAAACCTACAGCACAATACAGGCTCTTTGGCCCACAAAGCTGTGCTGAACATGTCCCTAACTCAGAACTACCTAGGTTTTACCCACAGCCCTCTACTTTTGTACCTATCCAAAAGTCTCTTAAAAGACTGTATCGATTCCTCCTCCACCACCGCTGCCGGCAGCCCATTCCACGCACTCACCACTCTCTGCGTAAAAAGCATACCCCTGACATCTCCTCTGTACCTACTTCCAAGCACCTTAAAACTATGCCCTCTCGTACTAGCCACTTCAGCCCTGGGAAAAAGCCTCTGACTATCCACACGATCAATGCCTCTCATTATCTTGAACACCTCTATCAGGACACCTCTCATCCTCCGTCGCTCCAAGGAGAAAAAGCCGAGTTCACTCAACCTATTCTCATAAGGCATGCCCCCCCCAATCCAGGCAACATCCTTGTAAATCTCTTTTGCACCTTTTCTATGGCTTCCACATCCTTCCTGTAGTGAGGCGACCAGGATTGAGCACAGTACTCCAAGTGGGGTCTGACCAGGGTCCTATATAGCTGCAACATTACCTCTCAGCTCTTAAACTCAATCCCACGATTGATGAAGGCCAATGCAAAGTATGCCTTCTTAACCACAGAGTCAACCTGTAGAGCAGCTTTGAGCGTCCTATGGACTTGGACCCCAAGATCCCTCTGATCCTCTACACTGCCAAGAGTCTTACCATTAATGCTATATTCTGCCATCATATTTGACCTACCAAAATGAACCACCTCTCACTTATCTGGGTTGAACTCCATCTGCCACTTCTCAGCCCAGTTTTGCATCCCATTGTAACCGCTGACAGCCTTCCACACTATCCACAACACCTCCAACCTTTGTGTCATCAGCAAACTTACTCACCCATCCCTCCACTTCCTCATCCAGATCATTTATAAAAATCACAAGGAGTAGGGGGTCCCAGAACTGATCCCTGAGGCACTCCACTGGTCACCGGCCTCCATACAGGATATGACCCGTCTACAACAACTCTCTGCCTTTTGTGGGCAAGCCAGTTCTGGATCCACAAAGCAATGTCCCCTTGAGTCAATGAGTTAACTGTTGTGGTTATTGTCAGCACCCACACCAATTGCAACAAGACGGTAAGACATAGGAGCCACTCGGCCCACTGAGTCGATCATGGCTGATTTATTTTCCCTTTCAATCCCATTCACCTGCCTTCTCCCTGTAACCTTTAACATCCTGACTAACCAACAACCTATCAATCTCCATTTTAAATATACCCCAATGATTTGGCTTCCACAGCCATCTGTAGCAAGAATTCCATGGAACCACAACCCTCTATCTAAAGAAATTCCTCCTCATCTTTGTTCTAAAGGGATAACCTTCTATTGGTCTTAGAATCTGCCACTACTGGAAACATCCTCTCCACGTCCACTCCATCTGGATGATTTAATATTTGATAGGTTTCAATGAAATCCCCTTCATTCTTCTAAACTTCAGTGATTACTGGCGCAGAGGTAATAAACACTGCTAATGTGTTAACCATTTCATAACTGGGATCATTCTCCTCTGGACCCTCTCCAATGCCAGCATATCCTTTCTTAGACTGAAGCCCAAAACTGCTGACAATACACCAGTCCTGACGAAGGGTCTCGGCCCGAAACGTCGACAGCGCTTCTCCCTATAGATGCTGCCTGGCCTGCTGCGTTCCACCAGCATTTTGTGTGTGTTGCTGTGACAATACACCTAATGTGTTCCAACCAGTATCTTGTAAAGCCTCAGCATTATTTCCTTACTTTTATATTCTAGTCATCTTGAAATTGATGTTAACATTGCATACCCCTTCCCTACTACCAACTCAACCTGCAGGTTAATCTTTAGGAAGTCTTAACATGGACACCCAAAGCCTATTTGCACCACTAATTTCTGAATTCACTCCCTGATTAGTCAATAGTCTATGCCTGAATTCCTTCTTCCAAAGTGCATAACCATATACTTCCCTGTATTGTATTTCAATTGCCACCCTTTTGTCCATTCTACTAATCTGTCCAAGTCTTTCTGCAGACTCCTTGCTTCCATACTATCTTTGTATCATCCATAAAATCTGCAGTTCAGGGGGACATTCAAAGCTTTCTTTGGAGAAATGATATTTAACAAGAGTGGGGCAGAGAGCCTGAGAGATTAAGCAAGATTGTAGCTTGTCTTTTTTTTTAAACAATAAAATGCTCTTCAACTACATGGGAAGCACATGATGAGAGTGAGCCTATTAAACGGGGTCGGACTCCCACGGCCCACTTTTCATCAATCAAGTCGCACTTCATTCTGTGAAGAGGGTGATAATAGCCTTATAGAGGCCCTCGATTTCTTAGCCAATCAACAAGCCACAACCAATGGAAAAATCATTAAATAGAAGTTAATTTTATTCAATTATTTCACAAGTAATATATTGCACTCCTTACTTTCAGCCATTACTACAAAGCATTTGCAGGTAGATTGAACTATATCTTGATGTTAAGGTCTAATTTAGTCCTGCTGGTGTCACTGTCTTGCTGGTAGGACTAATACAGAGATGCTGATGATACAGTTTGGTATCTGGCTAACTGTGTCAATCCATGAGTATAACTATTTTATCCTACAACTTGATAAGTCTGTAATTCAACTGTACCAGCTTTGGCATTGAATTCCAGATGTTAATGGAAGGATCAACAGATCTGATTCAATGCCTCGGAAACAGCTGAATTTTACACCCTAGTTTTATCCCTGCTTCTCTTTCCTGTGACTTGATGCAACAAAGCAGCTTTATGAGCCACCAGAGGGCAGTCAGGAGAGTAAATAGATCTCCCTTCTTAAAGGGCAATAGTAAACTAATTGCTTTTTGGCTTCCTGGTTAGTTTTACTGATCTTAGATTTCTAGATTTGGTCTCTGATATGTTATATGGGGATTGTGGCTATAAAAAAACATTTTTAGGCCTTCTTTTTAAATCGTATTTTCACCATGGATGTCCAGTTCCTATATACCTCCATCCCTCACCAGGAAGGCCTCAAAGCTCTCTGTTCCTTTCTGGACATCAGACCCAACCAGATCCACTCCACCCCCACTCTCCTCCATCTGGCAGAACTTGTCTTCACTCTCAACAATTTCTCCTTTGGCTCCTCCCACTTCCTTCAAAGAAAAGGGGTAACCATGGGTACTCGCATGGGTCCCAGCTATGCCTGCCTTTTTGTTGACTATGTGGAATTGTCTCTCTTCCAAGCATACACAGGTGTCACTCTCCAACTTTTCCTACGCTACGTCAACGACTGCATTGGTGCTGCTTCCTGCACCCGTACAGAGCTCCCCAACTTCATCAACTTTACCTCCAACTTCCACCCTACCCTCAAATTTACTTGGTCCATTCCTGACACCTCCCTCACCTTTCTCTCTGTCTCTGGAGACAGCTTATCTGCTGATGTCTATTATAAACCCACTGACTCTCACATCTACCTGAACTACATGTCTTCCCACCCTTCTCTCAAGTCCTCCATCTCTGCCGCATCTGCTCTCAGGATGAGACTTTTCATTCCAGATCAAAGGAGATGTCCTCCTTTTACAAAGAAAGCAGCTTCCCTTCTTCCACCATCAGCACTGCCCTCAACCACATCTCTTTCATTTCATGCACGTCTGCCCTCACCCTAGCCTCCCGCTACCCTACCAGGGATAGGGTTCCTCTTTTCCTCACCCACCAGCCTCTGGGTCCAGCACATAATTCTCTGTAACTTCCTCCAACAAGATCCCACCACCAAGCACATCTTTCCCTCCTTTCCACAGAGGTCATTTCCTACACAACTCCCTTGTCCATTCATCCCTCCCTACTGATCTCCCTCCTGGCAATTATCCTTGCAAGTGGAACAAGTGCTACACCTGCCCCTACACCCTCCTCCTTCACCACCATTCAGAGCCCCAAACAGTCCTTCCAGGTGAGGCAACACTTCACCTGTGAGTCTGTTGGGGTCACCTTCTGTATCCGGTGCTCCTGCTGTGGTCTCCTGGATATCAATGAGAACAAACGTAGATTGGGAGACCACTTTGCTGAGCACCTATGCTCCATCCACCAGAAAAAGCAGGATCTCCCAGTGGCCAACCATTTTAATTCCACTTCCCATTCCCACCCTGATATGTCCATCCATGGCCTCCTCTACTATTGCAATGTGGCCACAGTCAGGTTAGAGGAGCAACATCTTATATTCCGTCTGGGTAGCCTCCAACCTGATGGCATGAACATCAATTTATCAAACTTCTGGTAATGGCGCCTCCCCCCTCCCCCCCATCATTCCCCATTCCCTTTCTCACCATATCTCCTTACCTGCCCTTCACCTCCTTCTGGTGCTCCTCCCACTTTTCTTTCTTCCATGGCCTTCTGTTCTCTCCTATCAGATTCTCCCTTCTCCAGCCCTATATCTCTTTCACCAATTTCCCAGCTCTTTACTTCACCCCTACCCCCCTCCTCTCGGTTTCACCTATCACCACCACCACCACCACCACCACCTCCTCCTCCTCCTCTTCCTCCTCCTCCTCCTCCTCCTCGTCTTCCTCCTCCTCCTCCTCCTCCTCCTCCTCCTTCTTCCCATGGTTATAAAAGATGAGGTCGGTCGGTCGGTCAGTCAGTCACCCACCCACCCTGGACTGAGCTCCCTTCCTATACCTTATTTCTGTTGGGTAAGTCAGGCTGGACTGCTGTTGCCTGGTGCAGGGCTCTGCCCTTCTGACCCCTTGCCTCCTATGGGTTGTGCCCTATGACCTGCCCAGGTGACCTGCCCAGGTACCCTGCCTGGGAAGTCTTGGCCCTGCCCAGGAGTTCTGCGGCCTGCCCAGAGGACTCTGCCCCTTCTGATCCCTCGCCTCCTATGGATTGTGCACTGTGTCCTGCCCAGGGGGACACAAAACCCCTAGTCCCAAAACCCCATCCTCTAGCCTAGCCTTGTGACCACTCTGAACTCCAGGATCCACTCTGAACTCCAAAGACCCTCTGTGAACTCCTCTTGAATGCCAAGGTCTCCACATCTTGTTCTATTGTTTAGTTGTTCCTGTCCTGCCCCTAGTACTTCAGCGCCTGCGTCCTGCATTTGGGTCCAGTCTCACGTCCCCTTATGACACTCTGATCCTCATATATTTTCTCCAGCCCTGCTGAAGGGTTTCAGCCCAAAACATTGACTGTGCTCTTTTCCATAGATGCTGCCTGGCCTGCTGAGTTCCTCTGGCATTTTGTGTGTGTTGCTTGGATTTCCAGCATCTGCAGCTTCTCTTGTTTGTTGTTTAGGCCTTGATTGTAACATTCCAAGTATTTCTTGGTGTTCATTGATCAGGTCACTTGAGGCATAGATAGGTCCACTTGAACTTCATGAAAGTTTGGAAGAGAAGCAAAGTGTTTTATTCACTTGAATGAATAAAGTGCAGGGCCACTTCACAGTTTGCAAGAGATTCTGGAAAGTAAATAACATTTACGAACTGCATAGTATACTGGATTATCACTAAAGGAGTACTGTTGAAGTTGAGATACACTCCCCCCCCCCCCCAAAGTAATTTAGAAAATATGCTTTTTGAGAAGCTGTTTTACAGTCAAAAACTAGGAGGAGGGTGATAAAACTGATTACTTCACTGAGAAGCAGGGGTTCCCAACCTTTTTTTATGCCATGGGCCCCTACCATTAACCAAGGTGTCTGTGGGCCCCTGTCATTAAGCTAATTTCATCCACTACTGGCATCTAGCATAAAACTGTTATTTTTATACTACTTAGATAAGGAAAATTCCATTCAAATGTGTAGCTGAGACAACAAATTAGAAAGCATTCATTTGAACACTACAGTACCAAGTCAACAAATAAGAAAGCACTTATTAAGTAATGCAGAATAAGGAAACTTCCAGAATTATACTTTGTATAACCACTAAAGGAATATTAAACTGTTATGTGGAATTAGGAATCATAGAAAGTAGTTATTTATATAAAGTAATTATATAAAATACAAAAAGATAATCAATTGTTAAACTGCAAAGAAAATGACAATTAAACAAATAAATTCTACTCAGGCTTCCAGCCGAGAACAGGTGTTGATTTTAACCAATGTTTCAAAGACAAACTCAGCCATCTTCTTCAGAGATGATGACTGGGCAAGTCTAGTCTGGTGGTTTTTATAACCCTCTATTCCGTCCTTCCTGATTGGTTAGCCCTCATCCAATCAGCCTTCCGCTCTCCCACCCTTACAATCAAATTCCAGTTCTTACCTAGAACGAGACCTTCATCTTCTTTAAAATTCTTTTCCTCGTGTTTTATTTCAATTGCTTCCTTTACCAGACGATCCCAAAAGCCACTGGCATGGCACAGTAGTTTTGTGCTGTCAAAATCAATTCTATGGCCATTGCGAACGCAGTGTTCTGCTAATGCCAATCTCGCCAGGTAACCCAAATGGATACTCCTCCTGTGCAACATCACCTGGGAGTCAGTTCGGCTGGCATTCCCTGTGAATGCCGAGCAGCATATGTTGGCCAGAAACCCACATCAAAGAGTGATGTAAATAGAGGATTTACTTTGGTGCAGAAAATGGATTAAAATTGATGGACATTGAATCAGAACCAGAACCAGAATTAGGCTTACTATCACAAACGTAAGTTGTGAAAAATGTTGCTTTACAGTATCTGTACACTGCAAAAAATAAAAGTTACTATAAATTACAGTAAGAAATCATAATGTAAAATGGGAGCAAAATAGTGAGCTAGTGTTCATGAACGGTTCAGAAATCTAATGGTGGAGAAGAAACTGTTCCTAAACCATTAATTGTAGAGATATATCACAGAAAAAGGTCTATCAACCCATTAAGTCAATGCCAACCATCAAACACCCATTTACAGTAAACCTACACTGATCCCATTTTATCCTCACTGCATTCCCATCTGTGCCACTAAGTTCTACCACTTACCTATCAGGGAAATTTACAGTGGTCAATTAACAGTGGCAGTTTTAAGGATTTTTACAGTGGCCAAACAAATTCCTGATGTACAGGAATTTCTCAGGAAGAAAAGTTTAGAGACCTAGGTAATGTTAGAGATCTTAATCTTAATGTTAAGATTATAAGGCTAACAGGAAGGAGCTTAAGAAGGAAATTAGGAGAGCCAGAAGGGGCTTTGAGAAGGCCTTGGCGGACAGGATTAAGGAAAACCCTAAGGCATTCTACAAGTATGTGAAGAGCAAGAGGATAAGATGTGAAAGAATAGGACCTATCAAGTGTGACAGCGGGGAAGTGTGTATGGAACTGGAGGAAATAGCAGAGGTACTTAATGAATACCTTCAGTATTCACTATGGAAAATGATCTTAGTGATTGTAGTGATGACTTGCAGCAGACTGAAAAGCTTAAGCATGTAGATATAAAGAAAGAGGATGTGCTGGAGCTTTTGGAAAGCATCAAGTTGGATAAGTCGCCAGGACCAGATGAGATGTAGCCCAGGCTACTGTGGGAGGCGAGGGAGGAGATTGTTGAGCCTCTGGCGATGATCTTTGCATTATCAATGGGGACGGGAGAGGTTCCAGAGGATTGGAGGGTTGTGGATGTTGTTTCCTTATTCAAGAAAGGAAGTAGAGATAGCCCAGGAAATTGTAGACCAGTGAGTCTTACTTCAGTGGTTGGTAAGTTGATGGAGAAGATCCTGAGAGGCAGGATTTATGAACATTTGGAGAGGTATAATATGATGAGGAACAGTCAGCATGGCGTTGTCAAGGGCAGGTCGTGCCTTACGAGCCTGATTGAAGTTTTTGAGGATGTGACTAAACACATTGATGAAGGTAGAGCAGTAGATGTAGTGAATATGGATTTCAGCAAGGCATTTGATAAGGTACCCCATGCAAGGCTTATTGAGAAAGTAAGGAGGCATGGGATCCAAGGGGACATTGCTTTGTGGATCCAGAACTGGCTTGCCCACAGAAGGCAACAAGTGGTTGTAGATGGGTCATATTCTGCATGGAGGTCGAAGACCAGTGGTATGCCTCAGGGATCTGTTCTGGGACCCTTACTCTTCGTGATTTTTCTAAATGACCTGGATGAGGAAGTGGAGGGATGGGTTAGTAAGTTTGCTGATGACACTAAGGTTGGGAGTGTTGTGGATAGTGTGGAAGGCTGTCAGAAGTTACAGCGGGACATTGATAAGATGCAAAACTGGACTGAGAAGTGGCAGATGGAGTTCAACCTAGATAAGTGTGAAGTGATTCATTTTGGTAGGTCAATACGATGGCAGAATATAGTATTAATGGTCAGACTCTTGGTAGTGTGGAGGATCAGAGGTGTCTTAGGGTCCGAGTCCATAGGACATTCAAAGCAGCTGCGCAGGTTGACTCTGTGCTTAAGAAGGCATATGGTATATTGGCCTTCATCAATCGTGGAACTAAATTTAGGAGCTGAGAAGTAATGTTGCAGCCATATAGGACACTGGTCAGACCCCACTTGGAGAGCTGTGCTCAGTTCTAGTCGCCTCACTTCAGGAAGAATGTGGAAACCATAGAAAGGGGACAAAGGAGATTTACAAGGATGTTGCCTGGATTAGGGAGCATGCCTTATGAAAACAGGTTGAGTGAACTCGGCCTTTTCTCCTTGGAGCAATGGAGAGTGAGAGGTGACCTGATAGAGGTGTATAAGATGAGAGGCATTGATTGTGTGGATAGTCAGAGGCTTTTTCCCAGGGCTGAAATGGTTGCCACAAGAGGACACAGGTTTAAGGTGCTGGGGAATAGGTACAGAGGAGATGTCAGGAGTAAGTTTTGTTACACAGAGTGGTGAGTGCGTGGAATGGGCTGCCGGCAACGGTGGTGGAGGCAGATACGATAGGGTCTTTTAAGAGACTTTTGGATAGGTACATAGAGCTTAGAAAAATGGAGGGCTATGGCTAACCCTAGTAATTTCTAAGGTAGGGACATGTTCTGCATGACTTTGTGGACTGAAGGGCCTGTATTGTGTTGTAGGTTTTCTACTTTTCTACACATTTTTGGCACACGGGAGGAAATCCACACAGCGAGAGGCTGAATGCCCAAACTTCTCTCTCTCTCTCTCTCTCTCTCTCTCTCTCTCTGTCACACACACACACACACACCTGACGATCATGTTTGAACAGTGGTCACTGGGGCTGAGAAGCAGTGATTCTGTCATCTACGCCACTGTGCAGCCCGTTATTGCATGTGGAAAACTTCGAAAGGCAACTCGTGTCTCTCTGAACCTTAAGTTGTTGTTTTTAAAGAAGGAATCTGATAACGTTCCACATAAAGAATAACCTGCTGTTGGAACTCAGCATTTGTGGAGGGGGAAGGAATTGTCAATGTTTCAGGTTGGAACAGTGCACCAAAACGTCCACCTATCCCCCTTTACCCATTACAGATGCTGCTTCACATACTGAGTTCCCCCAGCACGTTGCCTGTTACTCTATGTTCCAACATCTACAGTCTCCTGTATCTCCACTTAAGAATCAGTTGACAAAAATATAATGACTTAAAATTAGAGGCAATCCATTAGTTGGAACAAAGAAGAAGTTTTAAGCTAGGAAACAATAAAACAGGCATCTAAGTTGGCAGACTGTGACAAATAGCATCCTTGAGGGGTCTGTACTGGTCTCTCAAATTTTTCATCATATTTAAACAGGATTTGGATGATGGAACACGATTCCCCATATCTAGGTTTGTTGACAAGGTTATTAATTGGATCATAAGAATGCAAAGGGATTTGTTAGGATTAATAAGCAGGCAAAACAATGACAGATGAAATCCAATGCGGAATATTCTGGAAGATTCATATATGAGGATATTTTCCAAGGGGAAGAAGCTTGAAACTGTGAATGACAAATAATATTTTAGGCTTGAGGTAAATAAATCCCTAAAAGTTGGAAAATGGGTAAAGAAAAATATTGAAAGCCTAACAATATGATGGGTTTTATCTTAAATAGGCTAGAATACAAAGAGGTAGAGGTTCTACTAAAGCTGTGCACCAACATTAGTTGGCCCCACCTGGCATAACACGTTGACATCTGAAGGCACACACCAGTAATTCACCAGAATGATACACCAGCTAAAAAAGTATGGTTACAAGGACAAGTTCTATCAGCTTGCCTTGCATTTCTATGGACGCTGAAGGTTAGAGTGATCTAATTGAGCTATCTCATTAGACTAATATATTAAGGGAGTTGATAGGATAGATTAAGGCAGTATCTCTTCAAATGGGGGAGTCAGCAAAGGTGTCATCACCAATATTATTTCAGCCGTGAAATTAGGATACATTTCTTCACAAATAAATCTATGTAAAGTATCCCATTGCAAATTACCCCCACACCAATAAAGCTGTAATGTCAATTCAGTAGAAAATGTTAAAACTGAAATTTAATAAGGTTTAGTTGGCAAGGATATCACAGATTTTGAAACTAAGGTGAGTGGACGGAATTAGAATGCGAGAAACCCATGATCAATTAAACAGCCTATCAGGTGCAAGGTGGGTGAATAACCAACTGAAATCTCTCTGTTACAGTTTGTCAAGATGACTTATTTAGTGTAGTACCTGGTTACTTACACAACCTGGCCAAGCAGCAAGTAACATGTGTCACTTACTCTGTGTTTTCCATTCTGCTTTCTGAAAGGACAAGCAGACCTAGTGACGTGGCTTTAAATAAATGCAGCAAGGGATTCATTATGATGATCATTTTGGCTTGATGTTTGGCTGCAAAAAGGTTGGGAACCCCTGCTATAGAGGATGGGGATTCTACTTACCAGAGTAACTGGACAGCTCAATAGGACATCTGTCTATGCCAGTTAAATTGTTTCATTTCCCCTTTCACGATTACTAACATTAACAAGCAATTGCATTTTCAAATTTTTCCCTCAAAGGCAGCTAGAATTTTCTCCACATGGGAAAATCATGCAAGATTACATTAATGGTGTTAAGTAACATACCCCACAGAAATCAAAACGGTCAGGTTTCTATTTAACCAGCAGGAGGACGTCGCTATGAATCTTGAATTGGTCCTTATGTGTTGCCTGCCATCAAAATAATAAGCAGGAATTTTCTATAGCGCTTGTAAATGCTTCACAATATTCAATCTGCAATTCATCTGCAGGTAAAATCCTGATACAATTGCAGCATTCAGTCAATAAAGTATAAAATAATTATGTATGTCCAGTGTATAGTCAGAGTCATAGGAATCCCAACATAAACATACTTGCTAAAATATCTTGGCTAAGTAATATATAGAAATTTATTGGCTCATTTATTTGACAAACTGTTCCAAAAACAATCAACCAATGTAAATATGTATTTCAAATGGAAATGAATGTATATAGTCTCTTAGAACACAATTTATTTGGCTAATATAAATTAATATGGAAATAAAACACGCAGGAGACAGAATGGACCCTCTTAATTATCTAGAAAAAGCATTAAAATTTTCAAGAGGCAGAATTTTTATCGCTTACATGTTTCTGACACAAACTTTGAAAGATTAATTTATTCATTTTGAGTATTATTTGCCATCTATTTTGAGTTACATATACTTTCTATGTGTTTTTGAGATGTCTATTAAGGTATTAGCATTATATTCCTCAATGGGACCAAATGATGAGGTATACCTTCATTGAAGTTACATCATTATTATTTTCTTCAATAAAAATTGGTTGCAAGTATTTTTCATTGGTGGGGTCTTAATTGCATTTCAGCTTATTTGGAATTACATTAAATATCCTCCTTGCTTCCATGCAAGACTGTAATTTCAGTTGACAACCAAGACAGTCACCTCAGAAATAATGCTGCTTCCACTGAAGTTGAGAGATATCTTTCCCAAATTGTTCTGGATCTTCCAAGATACTTTCAGTTAAAATCTGAATTCCTCACATGAATTCTTATTTAAATTCTTCTAAAAATAAATCAGCTTTCATAGGCAGATCTTCCTCTCCATGGTCCTGTACAGCACTGCAAGTAGAACAAATCTAATGCAGTGTGTTCTGTTCTGGTAGTTAGAACAGAAGATAAATATTCAACTGTGGATGTTGGAAAGGTCAATCAGTTGATTCCTAAGGGATGATTTTTGTGAATGATGTACATGAGAGAGTTCAGTTCCTGGATGAGAAGCAGAGGAATATGCTGCCTTACCTCCGTTTCTCCCAGGATTGTGATGGGAATGGAGGAAGGTGCCAAAACCATAGCGTGGTTTATCACAAAGTACTGAACAACTAACAGGTAGAATATACAAGTCAGAGGCTCACATTATGGAAAAGATGAACTAAGAAAATTAGTTCAAACAAAAAGGTAAATAGAAATTAACATTTGTAAGGATTTGGGTATAGCAACAAAAGTGAAACTACTGGAATCACTGTGACCTTCCAAATGGATGACCTGTTACTGGTTTATACAGCCATAGTCATAGAACACTACAGCACAGAAACAGGCCCTTCAGCCCAACTAGTCCATGCCAAACTATTAACCCGCCAAGTCTCATTGATATGCACCTGGACCAAAGCCCTCCATACCCCTCCCTTCCATGTACTTAAAATGTTGTAATCGACCATGCATCCACCACTTGTGCTGCCAGCTCTCTCCACACACTCACCACGCTCAGGGTAAGGTCATTCCCCCTCAAATCCCCCTTAAACAGTTCACCTTTCAACTTTAACCCATGATCTCCAGTTCTAGTTTCACCCAACCTCAATGGTAAAAGCCTGTTTTCATTTACCCTATCTATACCCTTCATAATTTTGTAATCCACTATCAAATCTCCCCTCATTATTTTATGCTCTAGGGAATAAAATTCTAACCTAATCAATCTTTCTCTATAACTCAGGTCCTTAAGTCCTGGAAACAAAAACACTACTTCCATCAAGCGAGTCCAAAGACAGGCAGCCGGATTTGTCACAAATACCTACAAGAGAGAAGCGAGTGTTACCCAACTTTTGAATTCATTAAAGTGGAACTCTCTCCAAGATAGAGTTGTAAGAACCATCTGACCCATTTGTACAAAATGTTAAATGGTCAGCTTGACATAGAATACTAATCCTACATCAAACCCAAACCTATTAGGAACAGACGAAGGCACTCATTTCAATTTGAAATACTAACTACCAAGTCAGATGTGTGTAGTAATTCATTCTTCCCCTGCACAATTAAAGCATGGAATAATCTTCATCCTACCATAGTCACACAATCAAACCCAATTAAATTTAAGACAGTTCTTCTTCTTCATCAAATATCTTCTTCTTAAGTCCACCCTCCGCCACCTCCAGTTTAAATTCCATGCGGAATATTTTGGAGGACCAAGAACCAAGAACATCCCTGTAAATTTTCTCTGTACTCTTTCAATCTTATTGATATCTTCCCTTTAGGTAGGTAGCCAAAACTGCACACAATATTCCAAATTAGTCCTCACTAACATCTTATACAACTTCAACTTAACATCTCAATTTCTGCACTCAATACAATAATTTATGGACAATATTTCAAAAGCTTTCTTTATGACCCTATCTACCTGTGACCACCACTTTCAATGAATTATGGATCTGTATTCCCAGATCACTCTATTCTACCACACTCCTCAGGGCCTTACCGCTCACTGTGTAAGACCTACCTTGGTCGATCCTTCCAAAGTGTCATACTTCACACTTGACTGCATTAAAGTCCATCTGCCATTTTCCAGCCCATTTTCCCAACTGGTCCAGATCCCAATGCAAGCTTTGATAATCTGCCTCGCTGTCCACTATATCCCCAATTTCGGTGTCATTCACAAATTTGCTGACTTGACTACTTGACAGATAGACCTCAGTATGTGCGGTTGGGAGACTGTAGGTCTGACACGGTGGTCAGCAGCACAGGAGCGCCACAGGGAACCGTACTCTCGCCGGTCCTGTTCACCCTGTACACATCAGACTTCCAATATAACTCGGAGTCCTGCCATGTGCAGAAGTTCGCTGATGACACGGCCATAGTGGGGTGTCAGGAATGGACAGGAGGAGGAGTATAGGAAACTGATACAGGACTTTGTGATATGGTGCAACTCAAACTACCTGCGTCTCAATGTCACCAAGACCAAGGAGATGGTGGTGGACTTTAGGAGATCTAGGCCTCATATGGAGCCAGTGATCATTAATGGAGAATGTGTGGAGCAGGTTAAGACCTACAAGTATCTGGGAGTACAGTTAGACGAGAAGCTAGACTGGACTGCCAACACAGATGCCTTGTGCAGGAAGGCACAGAGTCGATTGTACTTCCTTAGAAGGTTGGCGTCATTCAATGTCTGCAGTGAGATGCTGAAGATGTTCTATAGGTCAGTTGTTGAGAGCGCCCTCTTCTTTGTGGTGGCGTGTTGGGGAGGAAGCATTAAGAAGAAGGTCGCCTCACGTCTTAATAAGCTGGTAAGGAAGGCGGGCTCTGTCGTGGGCAAAGTACTGGAGAGTTTAACATCGGTAGCTGAGCGAAGGGCGCTGAGTAGGCTACGGTCAATTATGGAAAACCCTGAACATCCTCTACATAGCACCATCCAGAGACAGAGAAGCAGTTTCAGCGACAGGTTACTGTCGATGCAATGCTCCTCAGACAGGATGAAGAGGTCAATACTCCCCAATGCCATTAGGCTTTACAATTCAACTGCCAGGACTTAAGAACTTTTTTTAAAGCTATTATTAATGCTTTTTGAGTTAGTGATTTAGATGCATATCATATTATTACTGAGTTAAGTATTGTATGTAATGAGTTTTTGCTACAACAAGTATATGGGACATTGGAAAAAAATGTTGAATTTCCCCATGGGGATGAATAAAGTATCTATCTATCTATCTATCTATCAATTTACCATATTATCATCCAAAACATTGATATAAATGACAAACAACAATGGACTCAGCACCAATTCCTGTAGCTCATGACAAGTCACAGGCCTCCAGAGAGGCAATCATTTACTACCACTGTCTGGCTCCTCCCGCAAACCCAAAGTCTAATCCAATTTACTATTTCACCTTGAATGACAAGCAACCGAACCTTGTTCACCAGCCTCCCATGTGAGACCCTGCAAAGTCCTTTCTAAAGTTGATGTAGACAACATCCACTATGCTGCCTTCATCAACTTTCCTGGTAACTTCCTCGAAAAACTCTATACAATTGGTTAGACACGACCTAGCATACACACAGCCACATTGACAATCAGTCCATGTCTATGCAAATACTCATAGATCCAGTCTCTTAGAATACCTTTCAATAATTTTCCCACTACTTATGTCAGGCTCATTGGCCCATAAGTTCATAGCTTATTCTTAGAGCTTTTCTTAAACAATGGAACAACATTAGCTATCTCCAATCCTCTGGCACCAAGTATGTTTTAAATATCTGTTAGAGCCCCTGCAATTTCTGCACTAGCCTCCCACAGGGCCCAATAGAACACCGTTTTCAGGTCCTGGAGATTTGTCCACCTGAATTTTCCCCAAGACAGCAAACACCTCCTCCTCCTCCATAATCTGAATAGGCTCCATGACTTCACTGCTGCTTTATCTCACTTCTGTAAACTCTCTGTCTGTCTCCCGAGTAAATATAGATGTAAAACATCCATTTAAGATCTCCTCTAGCTCTTTCAGATCCACACATAGACTCCAATCTTCCAGAGCACCAATTTTATCCTTTACTCTCCCTTTGCTTTTAATATACTATATCTGAAGCCCTTAGGATTTTCCTTCACCTTGTCTGCTAGTGCAACCTCACGTCTTCATTCAGCCCTTCTGGTTTCCTTCTGAAGTGTTATCTTGCAGTTCTTATACTCCTGCATAAGGATTGTTGCTGACATCCCATTATATCCCAAGGAACTGATTGGCAAATATTTATCAACCCTATTTTCATCAGAAATGAATGTTTTTATTTATATCATGTACTTTGCAGAATCACATTTCATTATTACCACTATGTGAAACATAGCAGAATTAATTGTGGTTCGGTGCCAAGTATAAAACACAGAACAATGCCATAATACACAACACAATAGAAGCCAACAAGTTACAAGACAATAGTGCAAATAGCCAAGGGCAATCAACAACTAGCAGAACAGTCACATGCACAAACATCAATAATCAAACTTAAATAATTATGATCATATGAACAGACTCAACAATTATCAACAGAACAAGGAGCGCAGGAAAGACCATTTAACGAATGTTGTACAGAGACAGTTAGAGTACTACACCGGAGTGTCTTTTGAGAAGCTGGATAGCTACAGGAAAGAAGTTTGGAGATGGTGTGGTCCTGATGGCGATGGACTTGTAGTGTCTCCCGAATGGCAATTTAGTAAGGAGGTGACTGGTAGGCTGGGTGGAGTCAGCAGTAATTTTTTCACCTCTTTTGTTCGCTCTGGCGGTGAACGTGTATTTTAATGTCAGTAGCTGACAACTAATGATTTTCTCTGCTGAATGGACTGCTATCTGGTGTTGGAAAGGGAGGCAGCGAGAAACCAAACGGTGATACAGGTGTCACAACACTCCCGGTGATGATTCAAACTACTCCGAACCCACCCGAAGCAATGTCTGCGTACCCTACCTACACAGGACTATCAACCAGCTCAAGAAGAGAGTGGAAGTCATCCTCAACATGCGGTCTAGGCCAAAATGAATGTGAAGAAAACAAGTAATACATCTCCAGCAAAAGCAAAGTTGCTTACTATCTAGTGTAATATGAAAGATCAGCTGCATCGAAGAATACTTTATCCTTCAGATGAAAGTTTAAACTCCTGGTCACATGATCGTGTTCTGCCGATAATCCCGGATTCCATACCACGGCCCCACGCGTCGTTAGAATTACAGACAACCCCCGCTGGAGAACGGCACACAATACTCCTCCCAACCTATGGTAGGAGCTATTGTTCATCATTGATGACAGGAATTAACAAATAAGAACAATTTCCTTTGCATAAACAATTACTACTCAACAGTTTTATTAAATGGCGCGAGACTAGTTGCTAGTTCTATGGTTTTTAATGGGGAGGCAACAGGTTGATTCAAGCGCCTATGTCAATGGTTGAGCGTGTATATTGTTAACTCAATCAGAGGGCAAAATGAAAGCGTGAGTCTTGTAAAACAAACCGCGCACAGCATAAAGGATCTCAGCGCCGCTTCACGCTGCCGCCTGTGAATGGAAGCAACGCCCCGAAGTTGAGGGCGGAAGTTGAGTGTGATCATCTGATAGAAGGAGATCAAGTGATCAGCCTGTCACATGCAACATGGCTTCCTGGTGGGGATTGCAGTCGGTGCGCACGGTGCTGATCATGCTGCTGGCGGCGGTGCCGGGAGCCCAGGCTCTGGACGGAGGGGACGCGGTGGCGTTGCTGCTGGGACTGGCGCTGAGCACGGTGGGGCTGTGCGCCTGCCTGGGCTGGTACGCCCGCAGGAGGAGCGGCCAGCTCTGAGCCGAGGAGGGACAGCCGAGCCGAGCCTCAGGGGTGCCAGGGTAGCAGCGGTCGGGTCCCCAAAGCAGCCGATCTGTCGAGACTCCGAGAGAGAGAGAGAGAGAGATGCGGGTCGCCAGCATTGCGGAGTTTCCACGCCGGGGCTCTTGCGCGCTCAGCCGCGGGGAACTCGCTCCATTCATTTCCCCGGCTTGCTGCACTTCTGAACCGGCCACATGGGCGTCCCTGCAAGGCGACAACTTTTGGATCTCTCTGCCTCTCCACCCTCCCTAAAGTCATGAGACCGTGCTACTGACCAGGTGCCCTGGCTCGCAGTCCTTCAAAGTGACGTTTAAAAGTTTCTCCAAAGGCCGAATTGGAGCAGAAACGAAATTACAACGCGGAAGTGCTAGTCCTTGCTTTGGTTTTCTGGTACCCGCAGGAAAACGCACTGCTTTGGACGAGAAGTCGGGACTTTTACACCTAAGGATGCTTGCGCAAAACGTTCAGTAATCTATTTCGCCAGGGTAAAAGTTGGACTTATGTTTGAGTTGAAGTGTTACGTTTCGGTTATTGAAACCCCCACCTTAGTTTGAATATTGCCACCTAGTGTCGCAAAAACCAAGTATTTGCGATAACGTTTCACTTCTGTTCATTTGCAGCCTTTTTGTTCCACGCTTAGTTTTTACATTGCTGTCAGTTGGTACAAAGAAACGGTGAGATCAGTCTTGAACCAGTAGATTTCTTTAGTGACTAGAGTACTTAATACTTTGCGATTTGTATTAATTTGCCTTTCTTGTGAAGATCGCACAACGTATCAATTTTGGTGTGTTTCTTTGAAGAATTGGTTTTAAAACGTGTTCATTAATCACGGGCATCAACTTGTTACTAGAGCTGTCCGTTCTATAAATTCGGATGGTATAAATTTGATTGTATAACTCTTGTACTTTTATAATTGTGATAGTGAACGTTTTAAACAGCAAGAGAGGAATCCAGATCAGAATTCCTGTCGATTTAAAACAAGCTTCTGGACCATCTGTAGCTACAATGGGATAAGTCAGCATTTTAGGTTGAGACCCTGCATTAGGACCTGAAAAATTGAGTATCCCATTGCCTCCACAGATGCTGACTGACCTGCTGAGTTCCTGCAGCAGTTTTTTTTTGTTCCAGATTCCAGCATCTACAATCACTTGTCTCCCCTGTGATTTTGATGCAGCCAGCTCTTAAGTCAGGGCTTCCCAACCTTTTTAATGCCACGGAAACTTAACACTAACCTGGGTCCGTCTCACCAGGTTGAGAAGCCGTGTCTTAAATTGCGTGGCTTAAAAACAACCACAGGCTGAGTTTCTACAGGCAAATAGCTACATACAGCACAGCTTAACTGACATTTTGCCACTTGCCAACAGCTGAGTACACGATTGCAAAGCCAACTTAAAATGTCCACGTCCAATAATCGTTTATGTATTGAAATATGACAGGCTGAGTTGAATCCAAGATAATATGCAGCAATGTTTTGAAACTTCCAACTGATAACTAACCATTTCTCACATCTGTGTTTGCCAAGCTATATTTTTCAGAAAAGACCATGCCCTATGAACCAGCTTCAAAGGGAGTTTGCTGTGATTGTGAATTAGGATATGTAGGCTACAGCACTACCTGGAGCTTGGTTATAAGAAGAATGGTTACACATACTACATTGGGCCTTCATACGATAATTTATTTCCCTAATTAGCATTTGCAAATAGTTTGTTTCAAGCTTTGCTTTCAGAGTCTATTAAATGTGATAATTACTCAATTAGAAATTGAAAATTGCCTATTTACAAAGATACAGATGATTGAAAACTTTATTGGCAGTGTAAAGTTTTTTTTATTGACCCCACTTTCCATTGAACCTACTTGCAGCTTGTAAACTTCCTGTTCTTTAAGTCTCAAACACTTGTACTAGTAGTTTTCATTATCCTGAGTTATTTTCATGATCTAGTCCATTAATTTTATGCGTAATATGCACACAAGATTGTTATGGAATATGTGGAGTCAAGTAATTGTATTAGTGATACCAATGCTAATTTTATGAACTTATCAATGCATATCTATATTAAAGTCTTGTGGTATAGTTAGTCATATAGAGAACAGCATTGATAAAGTCATATTTTGCATTTGTCAATCATTCGTCCTTCAATAAGTACTCCATTTGATAACAGCCGCAAGGAATATTTTGGCTCATTTACTGTGATACATTATCCTTGTATCAATGGAATAGAAATGTCTAAGACAATAAGTACTGTAATAAAATGTAATTGGACGTACATTCAATATGTTAATAGCTTGTGGTGTGCACTGGCCTTTTGCACCTTCTTATCTGCCTTTATTCTCTTCCCAAATTCAGAATAATTAATCTCTTGAAGTCTTGTGATGTTATTTACTAGAAATAAAATGCATTAGCTTAAGACCACAAACAATAAAATAGAAGCAGAAGCAGGCTATTTGGCTACTGCCTGTCCACCGCTCAATAAAATCATGGCTCAACTTTTGCAAGGTTATTTTAGTAAATTAGAAACTTCTGTAGATGGCCATTGTGCTGGTCATATCTTCGCAGCCTGACAATCTTTCTGTGGAAAAATTCTGGCATTGTGTTTTGCAGCTAATTTTCGTGTAAATTTCAAATCAGTTCAAGAATATGTGGTAGTTGCTATTTGAAGTATATACCTTGAATCAATTTAGGGATAGGGTAAGTTGAGGTATAGACTGACTATTGTTAAGTTAAATGATTTAAGGGGTTGAAGGCCACTATCTCCATGTTTGTTTTAATTTTATTCCTGCAAGTATTGTGCCACTTGTTTCTATAAATAACTATTAGCTCACAATTATCAGCTCACCTGTTGTTGGGAATTTTGTAGTCCCTGGTGTCTGCCAAAAGCTATGTGACATTTTTCACTTTCAATCTATCTGAAAACAGATTGAGCAAATATTTAGTTAACTGGGAATAGATACAGATCATTAAGTTGCTCTGTTTCACAAATAAACATTTAGACATTGAATATGTTTACAGCACAGTTGTGATAATGATACACTGCTCTCTCACCTTATTGCTAGGCTTAAACAAAATGAGTTAGAATTAATCTTTGTACTCCAATTGTCTTAATGCCCTTTGATTGACATTCCATCTCTCTTACTTTCTGTAAGAGAAAGATAGAAAGGCACAGTAAAACAGGAGGCTCAAAAGTAAATGCTGCAAAGCAATGCGGGGAGCAATCAAATGTCAAGAACCTACAGAACCAGTACACCTACCTGATGAAGGGAATAGCTGTTACCTGTAAATATAAACCTCACTGCATCATCCAACGTACCTCTAACCTTTAGGAAGGTGGTAGTTTCAAATTTGGGACTTGATAAGTTGGGGGGGGGGGAGTCAAAACTGATTGCTCAAAACTAAGCAATATTAGAAAGCAATAGATTTAGTAGTTAGTCATGAGCGTGCATGAAATTGTTCTTGCGAGGGATAAGCAATATATTGTGACTAAAATTGCATATGTTTTGTGGAGGAGGGATGAGCATTTTTGTAATTGTGTGTTGATGCATTTCGTAATTTGCACATTTTAGAAATGATTTTTTTCAAGTATCAGTAAAATCTATAAGATCTTTCCTAATCCTTTGCCTAATATGTACTTGCCTTCTTGCTGCTTGTTTACTCATCCACTGTTTAATGACATATGTTTCAATCTAGTGTCACTGGCTGTGTTCTCAGTATTCTTTCTATTAGCCTCTGTTAATACTATATGTATAGTTTCAAAGTTTCTTCCACAATTAATTTGACTTTTTTTTGTCTTGTCCATGCTGAAAACAAAGGATTCTGTTCACTGGCCATCTCAGTACTGACTTTAGTTTTGGTAGCTAAAGACACTTTGCTTCTAATTATATCCATCTTGTACAACTACAGTATCTGATTTTATTTTAAGTGTGGTCTCTGTAGTCAGTTTGAAGCATGAGAGGTGCAATAGCTAGATTAGCTTGATCAGCTCAGTTAATTATACTAGCAAACGATAAAAGGTAAGATAGTTGTGATGGTTGGTGTGCCAATATTATAGACTACATTTCCCCTGTCAGTAATATACACAACAAAAGTTTTGGTGCTACCTGAGATGACCAAGATGAGTTTATATGTTAATAAACGCTTCATTAAAGTGTTCATTCACTTGAATAGAGTAATTTCAAAGCTACAAATCCAATTCTGGACATCCATCAGCAACCTTTTAATTGCATTTGATCACAACGTGTAACATTGTGGCTTGGATACTGTCACGTGAGTACAGCAGTGTTACAGGGTGTTTGGTCTGTGATATCTGCTGACCATAATGCAAATTTAAACTAATCTCGTATGCATGCTCATTGTCCATATCCTGCAGGCCTCTCCCTGTCTCTGTTCCTGTCATCTCCTTCGGGTGCTCCTCCCCCTTCGCTTTCTTCCATGGCCTTCAGTCCTCTCCGATCAGATTCTCCCTTCTCCAGCCCTTTATCTCTTCACTTGACTTCCCAGGTCTTTACCTCACCCCTACACCCCCCACCATTTTTCACCTATCACCTACTACATTGTATGTTTGTATTTCATTTCTCCCCCCCCCCCCCCCACCTTCTTACTCTGACTTCCCATCTTTTTTTCTCCAGTTCTGATGGAGGGTCTTGTCCCAAAACGTTGGCTGCTTACTCTTTTCTATAGATGCTGCCTGGCCTGCTGAGTTCCTCCAGCATTGGGTGTGTGTGTGTGTGTGTGTGTGTTGCTTTGTATTTCCAGCATCTGTAGGGGTTTTTTTTTTGTTTTTGTTCCTGTCTGATTGCCTCTTAAATGTTGCTATCATAACTGCTTCCACCATTTTCCCTGAACCTATGCTCTGTTTTTAAGCGAAAACTTGCTTCCATAATCTCCTTTTAAACTTCCTCCCTCTCACTTTAAATTTATGTCCTCCAGATTCTGACACTTCCACACTGGGGGGAGGGGGGAAGACTCTGTTTGCCCCATTTTTGCCTATGTTCTTGTGTACTATCAGGTTGCTCCTCAGCTTCTGTTGCTCCAGATAAAATATTCCAAGTTTGATTTAATTGGTTTATGTATGTTAAATATTAGCTTTATTTGTCACATGTACATCAATACATATCGTGAAGTGCTGGGGGCAGCATACAGGTGTTGCCTTACTTCCAACTCCAAGACAGCATGCCCACAACTTACTAACTAACCCCTAAATACAAGGGTTAAAAGGTATTCTGGCTGTAGTGCTGAATACTTGCTCCAGAACTAGCTATGGCTTTTATTAAGCAGCTGTAGTTACCCACAAAATTGGCATCTACCCAAAAATATGAAAATCATCAAAGCACCCTATGTCCAGAAAAAGTCAAATTCAATCTGATCTAAACCATTTGTTTCTGTATTTCTTCAGAATCTTGATCAAAGCATGGGAGACAAAGCCTAAATTCCAGAGGTGAGGTAATACCAATATTAACTACCTATATCAGAGCTTGCACTTCCTTGGGGTGTGAACAATGGACAAGCTCCAGCACAACAAGCACTCCGCAACATAAGGATAGGTATAATATGCAGTATGAATTACATTCCAACCAAAGTAAGCGAATTTAAATTCCTGTGTTGCCCTTGCATAGGTGAAAACACATTCAACCTGTTTCATTAACACACTTCCCATTTATTATGAGATTGAAAGTGGGCTGTTTGCTGATGCTAAGACGGTTTTCAGCTACGTTCTCAATTTCCGAGCAAATGAAGCATTCTGAATGCAGGAATTCTTGGACAACATCCAAGGTCTGACCAATAAGTGACAAGTAACGTTGAAACCACACAAGCTTCGGGTGATGATCATTGTCAAGAGAGAACATAACCGGCTCACATTGACTTCCAATGGCATTTTCATTACAGAGTCTGACCATCAGCATTCTCGAGGTCACCAGTGACAGAGCTCAATGGGAGCAGGTGCATAAATCATAGAGCGGTGCAGCAAAGGGAGATGGTTGAAAGAAGTTACCAGCCTTTTCAGTTGTTAGTCACTCTGCTACACCCTTTATGCAATAGATTCCAGATCCAAACAAAGCACTGAACAAAACCTTCAGCTTAGTGGAGGCGTTCACCCCATAAACACCACAGGATACATGCGTCTCCTCTGCTTGTCAACCTTGCACCTCTCGTTCATTTTCATATCACCTCACGATTTTGAACACTGCCATTCCCATTCTGATATGTCTATCCATGGCCTCCTCTACTGTCAAGATGAAGCCACACTCAGGTTGGAGGAACAACACCTTATATACCGGCTGGGTAGCCTCCAACCTGATGGCATGAACATTGACTTCTCTAACTTCCGTTAATGGCCCTCCTCCCCTTCTTACCCCATCCCTGACATATTTAGTTGTTTTCCTGTTCTCCATCTCCCTCTGGTGCTTCTTCCCTCCCCCCCCCCCCTTTCTTTCTCCCGAGGCCTCCCGTCCCATGATCCTTTCCCTTCTCCAGCTCTGTATCACTTTCGCCAATCACCTTCCAGCTCTTAGCTTCATCCCACCCCCTCCGGTCTTCTCCTATCATTTCGCATTTCCCCCTCCCCCCACTACTTTCAAATCTCTTACTGTCTTTCCTTTCGGTTAGTCCTGACGAAGGATCTCGGTCCGAAACGTCAACATCACTTCTCCCAATGGATGCTGCCTGGCCTGCTGTGTTCCACCAGCATTTTGTGTGTGTTGTTGTCTCTTTTTACATGTTATCAGGATGAGATTAAGGTCTAGGCTATATTATTTACATATATAATATGAAAATACTCTAGGAAAGTTCATACCCTCTAATCAAGGTAGCACCTCTTCTGCACTCTCTCCTGTGTCCACATCCTTTTTATAATGGGGCAGGCAGAATTATATGCAATACTCAAGTGCAGTCTGACTAGAGTTTTGTGTTCATGGAGCGGCTGATAATACAGAATCTGAGGCCACAAACCAGGCACGCCCAGGATCCTCTTCAGTTTGCATATAAGGAGAAGGTGGGAGTGGAGGATGCTATCACGTATTTGCTGCACAAATCACTCTCTCACCTAGAGGGAGTCAGTTGTGCTGTGAGGATTACATTCCTTGACTTCTCTAGTGCCTTTAACACCATCCAGCCCAAGATCTTAAGGCACAAACTAACGGAGATGGGAGTAGACTCTCACATGGTGGATTGGATAGTGGACTACTTGACAGATAGACTTCAGTATGTGCGGTTGGGAGACTGTAGGTCTGACACGGTGGTCAGCAGCACAGGGGCGCCGCAGGGAACCGTACTCTCTCCGGTCCTGTTCACCCTGTACACATCAGACTTCCAATATAACTCAGAGTCCTGCCATGTGCAGAAGTTCGCTGATGACACGGCCATAGTGGGGTGTGTCAGGAATGGACAGGAGGAGGAGTATAGGAAACTGATACAGGACTTTGTGATATGGTGCAACTCAAACTACCTGCGTCTCAATATCACCAAGACCAAGGAGATGGTGGTGGACTTTAGGAGATCTAGGCCTCATATGGAGCCAGTGATCATTAATGGAGAATGTGTGGAGCAGGTTAAGACCTACAAGTATCTGGGAGTACAGTTAGACGAGAAGCTTGACTGGACTGCCAACGCAGATGCCTTGTGCAGGAAGGCAGAGTCGAATGTACTTCCTAAGAAGGTTGGCGTCATTCAATGTCTGTAGTGAGATGCTGAAGATGTTCTATAGGTCAGTTGTGGAGAGCGCCCTCTTCTTTGTGGTGGCGTGTTGGGGAGGAAGCATTAAGAAGAGGGACGCCTCACGTCTTAATAAGCTGGTAAGGAAGGCGGGCTCTGTCGTGGGCAAAGTACTGGAGAGTTTAACATCGGTAGCTGAGCGAAGGGCGCTGAGTAGGCTACGGTCAATTATGGATAACTCTGAACATCCTCTACATAGCACCATCCAGAGACAGAGAAGCAGTTTCAGTGACAGGTTACTATCGATGCAATGCTCCTCAGACAGGATGAAGAGGTCAATACTCCCCAATGCCATTAGGCTTTACAATTCTACCGCCAGGACTTAAGAACTTTTTAAAAGCTATTATTAATGCTTTTTGAGATGGTGATTTAGATGCATATCATATTTTTTTACTGAGTTAAGTATTGTATGTAATTAGTTTTGCTACAACAAGTGTATGGGACATTGGAAAAAAAAGTTGAATTTCCCCATGGTGATGAATAAAGTATCTATCTATCTATCTATAAGTTCCTTACTCTTGTATTGAAATCCCGATGAAGGTAATGCCTTATTAAATTTCATAGCCACTTTCAGTGAAGTCTGGACGTGAACCCATCTCAATGTTATGAAAGGGTATACTGTCTCCTTTCATTTGACTTCCCAAAGTGCCACACTTCACACTTCCCTAGATTAAACTTAATCTGCCACTTTTCTGCCCATATTTGTAACAGGTCTATATCATGCTGTATTCTTTGATAGTCCTTGGCACTATCCACAACTACATAATCTTAGATTCATCCACAAACTTATTAATCCAACCCTCTACATTTTCACCCAAACCATCACAAACAGAGGTCCCAGGGCCTGATGAAGAGTTGTGGCACAAAACATAGACAGTTTATTCTACTCCATGGATGCTGCTTGACCTGCTGAGTTTCCGCCAGCATTTTGTGTGTGCTACTCTAGATTTCCAGCATCAGCAGAATCTAATATATTTATGGCCACGGCACCAATCCTTGTGAAACGCCACTGGTCGTGAATCTCCGGCCAGAATTAGTCTTCCCTCACACCTGTTGTCATCTCCGATGACCCTGGAATTTTCAGGGCAAAATATTCTCCCTCAGAGACATGGTTGAGTCAAGGTATTACACGAGAGGTGCCCCTCATGGGGCTCTCCAGCTTCCTGTTCACAGATTTGCTTTTACATAAATTCTAATTGTCACTGAGGTACACTGAACTGTGCTCACTCCAGGAGACACCTGGCAAAGAGACAAGGTAAGCCCTTGAATTGATTGCCCAACATTGTCATTCTCGCCTGATCAATTGGCAATGCTTTTTCAAAACAAAATGACACAATTGCAATGACAGACTCAAATGATTTAATCTGTTAAAATGTATTCTCTTGATTCAGCTGTTTCAATGGAAATTGAAGTCCCCAATCGATTCAAGATTCCAATTTGTTTATCATGTGTACATGGAATGTACACATGAATTGTCATTTACATTAACAATCAAATATGAAAACTAAAAATTAAATAAAGTTAATAACACAAAAGCTGAGCTAACAGTCAGAAATTGAGTGAACTCTGGGACCCTGATTGTCCTAAGGGAAGAAAGAGACCCCAAAAGAAGTTAAACATGAGTACAACGATGGCTTTTCTTGTGTTCCTCTGGCCTAAATTCTGCAGTACTGTATAAGGCCCAGTTCATCCAGGGTAACGTCCTCCCAACCATTGAGCACATCTACATGAAACACTGTTGTGGGAAAGCAGCATCCACCATCATTGGACCCCCTCCACCCAGGTCATGCTCTCGTCTCACTGGCACCACCGGGGAGAAGGTACAGGAACCTCAGGGCAGCCCCCAAAACCAGGTTCAGGAACAGTTTCTATCCCTCATCCATCAGGCTCCTGAACCAAAGGGGATAATTCATTCAACTTGCTCTATCATTGAAATGTTCCTGCAGCAATGCACTCACTTTCAAGGACTCTATCGCATGTTCTTAATATTTATAGTTTGTTTATTGTTTGTTTTTTGTATTTGCATATATTGTCTTCTACACTCCAATTGAACACCCAAGTTGGGCGGTCTTTAATTGATTCTTTTATGGTTATCCTATTGATTTATTGAGTATGCCCATGGGAAAATGAATCTCAGAGTTGTATATGGTGACATGCATGTACTTTAAATTTACTTTGAACTCACCAGACACAATGGGAAATTCAATAATGCTGACGAATCATATACTCCAAGTTTATAAACCTAGTTAAATAAAATAAATGGTATATCAGGTCATTAAGTCAAAGCTGCTTGCTGTGCAGTTTTGTAGTTAATCTAAACTATCCTAACTAACTTCAGAAAATAACATTCTCGATTATACGTAGAAAAACAAAGTGCGGTCCAAAATTGTAAAGTAACACAGTCAGTAATCACCATTTGACTTCCCAAAGGCGGTTCACAAGTGTTAAGTAGTGATGAATGAGTATGTGCAGCCAAAACACTCATTTTGCATACGAATATAATTAATGAAAATACGTATTAAAAGCTAATTGTTACACGGATGTAAGTTTGTCAATAGAATATGTAGCCACCACGAAGTGGCGAAATAAAGCTATTTCACAATGCAGCGTGTGTGCCAGAGGTTACCTTCACCGGGCTCGGCCGTAATGTAAAGCTTTGCAACGTCTGGCTGGGTTGGAGTAACATAAATTAGCGTTAATCGCGTTCCCGATGGAGCGGACGTGTTACATTTAAGCGCCTTTCCCTTTGCTCTGTGTGTGTGTGTGTGTGTGTGTGTGTGTGTGGAAGGAGGAGATGCGACAGCAGAAGACGCGGCAGGGATTACAAATAGGCTCGGTGCGCAGTCTCCGTCTCAGCCACTTGCAATCCATTCACTCCCAGCAAGCTACTGACAGCAGGAGACAGCAACTCCTTGTGACACCACAGCCAGCCCTACAGAGAGAGAGAGAGAGAGAAAGAGAGAGAGAGAGGAGGAAAAAAAACAACACAGGTACGTGCTTTTCCATCTTCCTGAATAAATGTATTTCTGCTCAAGACACGGAAAATGTCGATGAAATGATGCTTGAAAATGTTAACTGTCAGTTTGCTGTGCATCTTTCCACAGAAATAAGAGGCTGCTTTTTGAAATATATGATGATTCATTTTATAGGCTCCTCGCCGTAAATAATTGCCCGGGACCGGGTGGATTTTATAGATGCCTTTAATGAGAGTGACGCCCGGGTAGGGCCGGACACACCAGCTCTGGATTTTTTTCCACCTCTATCTATTTACACAGACGAGCTAGACGGGAGGGGTGGGAGACTGGATTTTTTTTATATACCGGCGCTCTCCTTCCATCATGACACTTCACTGCCGTGGTTGAGGCTGTTGCCAGATTCCCACTGTCTGGATCTATGGCGAACTACAGCCATGCGGGTACTGGGAGCAGCGAGAACCTAATGCAGAATGTGTCTCCCCTGGCGACGTTCTTCAAGCTGACATCGCTGGGATTCATAATTGGAGTCGGCGTGCTGGGCAACCTCCTCATCTCCTTCCTGCTGGTTAAAGACAAGACCCTACACCGGGCTCCTTACTACTTCTTGCTGGATCTCTGCTCATCTGATATCATCCGTTCGGCGGTGTGCTTCCCTTTTGTGTTCCTCTCGGTAAAAAACGGCTCCTCCTGGTCCTACGGGACCCTGAGCTGCAAAGTGATCGCCTTCGTCGGGGTCCTCTCCTGCTTCCACGCCGTCTTCATGCTCTTCTGCGTGAGTGTCACCCGCTACATCGCCATCGCCCACCACCGTTTCTACTCTAAGCGGCTGACTTTCTGGACCTGTTTGGCCATCATCTGTATGGTGTGGACCCTATCGGTGGCTATGGCTTTCCCTCCCGTCTTCGACGTGGGCACTTACACCTTCATCAGGGAGGAAGAGCAGTGTATCTTTGAGCACAGGTACTTCAAAGTCAACGACTCGCTGGGCTTCATGCTCATGTTCGTAGTCATCGTCCTGGCCACTCACATCGTGTATCTGAAGTTGATCTTCTTTGTGTATGACCGGCGCAAGATGAAGCCCGTCCAACTGGTGCCGGCAGTGAGCCAGAACTGGACTTTCCACGGACCCGGGGCCAACGGACAAGCGGCCGCCAACTGGATCGCTGGCTTTGGCCGAGGCCCAACCCCACCCACTCTGTTGGGAATCAGACAAAATCCTCAGGGCCAGGGCATGAGGAGGAGGCTGCTAGTCATGGACGAGTTCAAAACGGAGAAAAGAATTGGCAGGATGTTCTACCTGATTACCTTTTTCTTCGTAGCTCTCTGGTGCCCATATCTAGTGGCTTGCTACTGGCGCGTCTTTGTGAAAGGTCCCGCTGTTCCACGTGGTTACATGACGGCTGCTGTCTGGATGACTTTTGCCCAAGCTGGAGTCAATCCATTTATCTGCATCTTCTCCAACAGGGAGCTAAGACGTTGTTTCAGCACCAACATCCTTTACTGTCGAAAATCCAGGTTACCAAGGGAACCTTACTGCGTTATATGAGCACTAGTGCTGTATGTTTCTGAGACTTCATCGACGGAAATTACCCTAATTTTATCAAGCAACAGACGGAACAGTAATTGTCGTGGTCTGCGGCACTGGGCCCCTTTTGGTGTTCTGGCGAGGGCGATTTGCAAAGAAACGATCATCAACCTTTCGCAGAATGGTCTTTAATTTATTTCTGCTATCTCTGTCTTAATGTTCAAGGTATTTCAATACAGTTTCTGTGGAAATTGGTATTATTATCATGCCATCTGCACATTCATGTACACGTTTGTTTTTGAAATAACCAACCCATAAATCATAAATTACAGTTTTAGAATATATATTGACTTTTATACTTTTTGGAAAAAAAAAGGTCTTTTGCATTCATGAATGCACACCAGACAGAACATGTTTAAATGATTTGACTTAATTAAAAGTGACAGTACCTTCATCAGTTGACTGGCGGGTATGCATGACCGACCGGGTTAATGTTTGATTATGTACAGATTAGTTTCCTCAACTTTTCCTTTAAATCAACACTGGATCTAAACTTGTACCAGGTACAGGCACCCTGCCCAAGTGGTTAAGCCTGCCGCGTAATTACATTTATGCAACATGGTTGATGTCTGTTTCTATATTTTTAGACCGTGGTCATATCCACAGCAGAACGAGTTGGTTTCAAACCTTGCGCAATCTGTGAGAAATTTGTTCTATGGTTGCATATTGTTTACAATATTTTCCTCCTCATTGTTCAGTTCAGTCTTTCGTGTTTCAACTGTGATATTGTTCTATTATCATTTTCTCTCAAAAAGGTGATATGGCTTATACCATTTCCTTAGTGTTGGGGGGGAGGGGTGGAATGTATGTGAATTGAAGTAAAACTGCATCCAGTAAAATGTGTGGGATCTCATCAACATTTTGGAAATAAAATGTATATCATATTATACAGTTATCAATTCGCATAAGTCCAGCTGCTTTTTCTTGAAGTAGACGATAATTATTTTCGCAAATATGCACAGAATTTCAACATTACGATTCTTTGTAATAAGTTTAAAAGAGATAACATCTGACTGAATACGTGAATGATTGATGGGAACCACAAGATGGATCGAAGGCGTAATACCAAAGAATTCCTGTGCACTTTATTGTCCTTAATTTTTCAATGTTGTAACATTCTTTGTAAGTGTCCTGTACATTAATATAAAATAATTTAACGTGGGGAAAATCAGAGAGAAAAATGTAAAATTGCTTATAGATGTTGTGTATGTATTAACAATTGTGAAACTAATTGAACTGGTATCACTTACAGAGCCATATAATTAATGATATCTGACTAGAAATTTCTTAGACTTTTCATTCTCTATTCTTACATTTCCCAGAGACTGCAACCATGAGATTGTTTAATGATCTCATGCCTTACACATTTTCAGTTTTGCTTTTCAATCTGTTCATGATTTAGATTTTGTCTGACATTTTTGGATTGCCTTATTACATCAGCAATTCACTTTTATTTTCATTTGTTCCTTAATACCATTGCATTTTCTTATTTCAACGTATCTTGTTTATATTTTCTTAAGTTACCTTTCCTTCAAAATGCTTCCCATTCTTTTTTCAAATTTCTAGTTAAATGCACCTGTCAAACATTTATTTTCCCTAGTAGTACCATTAATTTCCTATTTCCATTTTATATTGTTTGCTTACGGTGTTATTTTTAATGTTTTTCCATAATATTAATCTGCAAAGCTAGGTACCTTCATTCTTAACATCATTTATATGGTTAGTTTTCTGGAAGTACCAATCTTTCATAATTACTGAAGGCTCCAGCCCATAACAAGAAATTCACCTAAAATAAAAAAAAACAGTAAATGTAATTTAAATCAATCTTTTATCTTCATTTCCTGATCTGACCAGATGGTCTAGGTATAGTCATGCAGTACACATTATTTGCATTACTAAGGTGGTCGAATGGAAGAGCGGAAGACTTGGATTCAAGCCCTGATCTGGGCCGCATCCTAACTTGCTTCTTGCTGGGTTCTGAGTTGTTTATCTCAGGTAGGTTGCCACAGCACCAAAGAATGAAAGCACTGACCTAACAGGAGTGACCTGACTCCAACTACTGCCAAAGTTGCTGTCAGTAGCTAACCTTAATTATTAAAGGATATAGAAAATATCCAGTATTGGAATAATGCATATACAACAAAGCAGCTCTTAATTTTTTTTCATAAAATGCACTATGGTCCCAATATCTGAACTAGGGTAGTTGTTTCATAATTTAAGTATCATACCTTGAAAGTGATCCCTAAGTACTTTGATCCAATTAGATAAATAAATACACAGGCACCTGTAGATAACAATTTTAAAAAAGAAGTTTGTTGGGAGAAAGACAAAAATTGAAAGAAGTTTTTTGTGTCTGCTGGTTAATATATTAGTGATTTCATCGTATGCATAGTCAAAACTTAATCCACATTTCGAATCTAAAGTTAAGACATAATGCAATATGCTTTGTTTCTTTTTTCTCAACATTTGTTCCAATTCGAAACACATGATGCCCAAGTATTTGGAATCATTCATTATTCTATAGTTATATTGAGTAATAATAACTCAGAGCAATAGCAAAATGATAATTAAATATCCAAGAGTTTGATTACATATAAGTACTTATCTTGTCTTGAACCCAGCCCATGAAATAGGCTTTGAAGTTCCACTGATAATGTATAAGCGATAATGGCAAATTAAATGGATGCTGCCTGTGAATGCTTTTTAATGTTTATTGTGTCTGACATACATTTTATGGTATGTTGTCGTATGTTAATTTTCAATAGATTTATGAATTATTCCTTCATGAAAACACTTCACTGTAATTCATAGCTGACACATTTCAATCATCATTATATGACAAATTGCATTGTTTCACTTTTGCTGTTTAAGCAGGTTCTCTCAACATAAGGCACTGGAGTGGAAATTGCTGCTGTTAGATCTTCTGATGAATACCAGTGCCATTAGGCCATTATGGCTGAAAATTAATAATTAAGCAATGCAACCTTGTTATACTGTAAAACCTGCTCAACAAAGTGCTTATAAATATTTTTAAATCCTTTGTTCATTATATCTATTTATGTTTAAAAATGCTGTAAAATGGGAGGATATTTTAATGTTTTTTACATCTGTATTGTATATTTTCTTTGAGGAAAATAAAAATAGAAAATGCTGGAAATAATCAGCAGCTGTGGATGGCATTTCAAGGACAATGTTTTAAGTTAAAAGTACGTTATCAAACTGGAAATAGTTAGAGGTGCACAGGTTTTAAGATGTAGAAAAGAGGAGGAGGGCAGGGAATTGTCCACCTTGAAATTTTTCTCTTCCTCTGTGATTTCTGTTCGTGTCTTCTGCTTCTTTACCTTTAAGGCCTTCCCTTCTCTTTATATCTTTCATTGGTTACCCGCCAAAACCCGCTTTCACAGCTCAGATTCAGCCCACATGAATTCATATTGAAATTCCACATCAAATACAAACAAGATATTCATTGTTTCTTAAAAGTTGTTCTCAAGACAACCTGCAACCCATGCTTTATGTAAGTGCCAGCACATACCTGGCCATGACCTCCCTCTGTACCAGCACTGATTCTCCTTTTCTCACAACTGTTGTGACCTACTGCTTCAGTTCATCTTCCTCCTCATCTGGTGCTATAACTGACTTCCATTCCTTGCTTTTTGCATCTAAAAACCTGTGTGTTTGGCAAATATACTTGGTTGTTATGAAAGATAATTGAATTAAACATTAATTGTTTCTTGATAAAACTCTGACAAAAACTTTTTCTAAGAAAAAGTTTTTATTGTACTTTTGGAAGTAGTACCAGTTTTCGTTAAAATTGACTATGCAATTTCGTGAACTTCTGCCTTGTGATAATATTTAGGGAATTGTAAGCAAAAGCAACAAAAACAAGTTGCAGTTTTTAATCTTTTAACTGTAAACAGCAATGTGTCTCAATAAGAGATAGACAATAGGTATTTGGTGAAAATATAGTTCAAGCTCCCAGCAATTCATATTTCAGCATTCTGTTAATTATTATGTTCTGCCAAATGTTCAAATGACAGCTGCAGTAGGTTAACATTTAATCTTTTCCTTGCTCTCTTCTTCATCTGGCTAAGTTGATGAAATAACAATATATCAAAGTTATCATTCTCTGCACCCAGAAAAAGATGCCAATGCTTTCCTTCACACCCAGAAAATTTCATTTAGTTGTAGAAAGCTGATTGATATGTTGTTTAAACAAGAAGTGGGCTTCAGAGGGTGTCTAATATAATTCCATCTTTATCCAACACTCTATCTTTGATCCACCACTGTAGAACACATTTTCATGTTTTTGTTATCTCATGATTTGGTATTTGAACAGGACCATGTTGGCTTTCAGAATCTTCTTTGTACTAACTTAATCTTTTCCAAAAAGATAACTGCTCCCAGGTTATCTCACTCTGAGTCCCTTTTTCCATCACCTAGTAATTGCACTTCAAAAATAACAAAACTTTAATATGAATTAGTTGTATGTGATTTCCTTTGAAACGTTCTGAAAATGTAGAAGATTTAGAAGATTCTGTTATGGGTCTCTATTGTGGACTGAGGGTGGGAAGAAGGCAGGGAGAGGAGAATCATGGTTGGGAAAAGAGGAAGGGAGAGGGGAAGGAGTGGGAAACACCAGAGAAACATTCTGTAATGATCAATAAACCCTGCATGGTGACTCGGGGCTGGGAGTGTCTGCACCCACCCTGGCACCCCTCTTCCATGAGTCACACCCCTGTGGTGCTCCATCCTCACTATTCCCAACATCCTTTGCTCCCAACAGATTTACAAACTCACTCTCTGCCCCATGTTGACAAAAATAGTACTATACAAAAGTCTTAGGCACCTTAGCTATATATATGTGCATAAGACTTTTGTACACTGTTCTTTATTTTTTTAAAAATCATGATTATATCATGCTGTATCTTTATAGCCCTCTCTATTACCTAAACCAATGACAACTTAAGCTCTTATAACATTGGTCCCCAGTGCATCATTCCCTCATCCTTCACCAGAGGCCCTTAACCACTGAGCTTCAATATTCTTCAACTCTGCCACTGAAAATTTGTCTCCTATCTTAAAAAGTCTCCACGAAACGAATCCTTTCTATTTCATGTTTAGTTATTAATCACAATTCTGTGCTACTCTAATAATTTCCTTAAATTCCTATATTGATTTCCCAGCCCATGGGACTAAGGTCAAATGTATACTTTATTTTTGAAAATATTTAATTAAATACGAAGATTAATTTTACAGATTAACTTTTGTTTTCTTTTTGCTCTATTGCTAAGATTGCATTCCATAATTCGCAATACCCCTAGATATTATCAGGTTACCAAGCCAACTTTCTTCATCATTTCCAAATGCGCTAACCTATTTGGTTCTAAGGCTATAAAGGTTAAATTGCAAGAACAGTTTGAATATAAGGTTCTAGTTCAATGCATATAAATGATTAAGGGAAAACTAATTGAGGTTTTTAAGATAATTAAACAATTTAATAGTTTTATTTCTCTTTCAGTGCTATTTCACTGATGTTGGAGTTTTGAAAAGTGAATTACAAGAATTGTTTAGTTCACATGATAGGTTTGGAATTACTTCTTCAGACGAAGGTACAGTGGAAATCTGGAGTTTCAAAATGTTGCTGGGAAGGCAGTGATTTGAAAATGTCAGAACTAATATTATTCCCATTTTTGTCAGGCGAGTGTACAAAGAATTATGAAACCTAGGCTGATAAATAAGAAACACTAGAGATTCTGTAGATGCTGGAAATCTTGAGAAACACACAGAAAAGTCTAGAGTAACTCAGTATGTAAGATAGCATCAGGAACTGACATAAAGCATGAATATTTGGCGTTCATACGAGTGCCTATGGCAACACCTTTGGTTTGGTAGTCCTGATGAAGAGCAGAATGTAGTCATTTTATTCCCCCTCATAGATATTATCTGACTTGCAAATAAATAAGTTATAAATCAGGCTTCATTTAGTTGTAAGGTGGAAAAAGCTTGAGGGGTTCAGTTATCCACTCCTGACTTTATGCTTCTCTGCATCATTTTCTTAGAATAAATAATCCAAGTGTATCAGGTCTTTTAATACAGTTTAGTCTTGTGTTACAGATATTGCACAAATGCTTCATAGTTACACTTCCTCTAAGTTCTAAAGTGAGGCACTTAGAACTAACCACAATATTCCAAATGAAGTTCTGTGTAATAGCAAGAGCACTTGATCATTCTTACATTTTATACCTAAAGCAATTAATTATACTATCTTAGTACATTTTGTACTAGATTGTAATGGATTTTCAATACCTAAAACTTGTAGTTAAGCTGTCATAATATTTCTCAATTTAGATTTTCTGTCACCCGCCAGTTTTGTACCATTATGTGTTACAGCTGCAGTATGCTTTGTTTTCTTTTGGTCTTACCTTTGAGCTAATTGTGTCCTTATGCAATTTTATGTCTTCCATAATTTTATGTTTACTTCACCATTCAGTATACCTCCTAACCTGTCAGTTTCTGCTGTAGCTTATTATATAGAGAGATGATGACATGATAATAAAATGAACATGTCCATTTGTTCAAGAAATTAAATGACACAGATGTTACAATTATTTTGCATCTGTAGTAATAGTATGAAAGGTTAAATTTAAATACTATGCAACTAAGCCACTTAATGTTTGTGATAGATCTGTTTGTTAATATTCATGTGCAATAGCCTGTGTTTTGGTTGAACCCAGCCAAAATTAATAAACTGAAATACACTTTTGATGGAATCAAAACATCATTCCCATATTTGTATAATTCCATTCCATATTTGCTTAATTGGTGTTGATACTGGTCCAACTACAGGTCAGCATCTACCTTCTTAGTCTACCAAATTAATTAAGCTGAAGTATTAACACCTAATCTGTTAAATTACTAAAAATCTTAGGCCTAAATCACTTTGTACATCAATTACAGTGCTTTGAAGTGTGCAAGATTTGAACCTAGATAAAGAAATCTGTCATTTGACACTTAATGAATGAATGATGATTTATTCTATTGCATCCAATTAATTTTAGGACTAACAAATACAGAAATAATGCCTAAATAATTTATCATGGAAGCATCAGGTACGGAAAACATGCATTCCCAGAGAAGTAATTGGACTTTAGTTTATGTTGCTTAAGTCATGCAAAAATTGACCACTCCTATCTGCACTTTAAGTTCCGGAGAGGTCAATGGAAACAAATATGCAAAGGTGTGTACTTCTGGTATATTTCTGCATGTTTTAATGGTAAATGACATTCCTTATCTGGAATATTGATTTGATCTTTCTGATTCTAATCCATACTAGTATTGAATTTCCACCTACAACATATTGTCATTTGATTTCAGTTTTATGGTTCCTACAGTAAACCATCTTTCAAGATAATGCACCTTTATGTAAATTCTGTAAAAGTATATTTCTGCAAATGTTTACTTTCAAATGTTACAATGTAGATTGAGAGAAATGTTCAAATTTAAAGAATTTTATTCGGTTTCCACTACTCTGAAAATAAAGTAAAATACTAGTTTTCTCTCTTGGAGTTTTATTCCATAAACATTTTTTATGAGTCACCACAGTATGACAACATGACTCAGAAGAAATCAGATTCTGCCCCCATTACTTTTCTATTAGCTTCCAATGACACTCACAAGCTTCTTTGTAGTATATCAATGAGGACTCCAAAGTAGGTGATGCTACCCTTTCAAATCTATTTCAGTATATTTTTTCATGGACCCCCTGTACATGCAGGTACACTCATCCTTTTCTCATGCACATTCACATCTGCAGCACTCATTGCTAATCAGCTTTTTCTTTACAAAATTATATCCTCTTCCTCACAATTACCAGCTAAAATCAATATCTATCCGTATGTTTTAGAGAATAGTATCACTCAATGGCGTCTTCTTGCCCTCATGGGAGAAGGGAGCATGAAGCTATTTAAATGTATAGAATCCAAAATTGCCTTCTAGCCTTCACCCACTAATTTCTGCAAATAAAAAACCAGGGACATTAGAATATATGGTCCTTTGAGGATGGGCAGGAGGAGGATTTATTATGATCTGTGATAGAATTACATCTCATCCAGGCATCTTGCTTAAAACATTCACTGGATTGGATGTCAGCAAAAATTAAAAAGTAATCGGGTATAAAATTAAAATCTTCTTAAAAATACCTTGAGAATAGTAATTCACATCTTTAAACTCCCATGGACATACAGCAGGAGGGCAATGTTGAAGACTCTTCCAAGGTGGTCCTCACTCTGAGGCTCTGTTTCGTAGGCCTCATGCTCATTCTCCAGGCACAGGTTCTCACACTATAAGACAGGCTCAAAATCACAAATATGCAGAATGGAGGAGGCAATGGCAGTAGTGGAATTTCTAGAAGACGCAGGGCCCTCCAAACTCGACTCAGCTGGATATAGATGATGCAGCTTGGGAAACACAAATGCAAAGGTGCATAAATAGATAATCCCAGCATCAAAGTACAGAATCGTCCTTGAGATGGCGGGTCATTACGTTGTGGACCACTGTGACGATATTATTTGATGACCATCATTGAGCAACAAGTGTGGCATAGGAGTGAATACAAATCCTTGCTGAGAATTGCACACTGAATGATAGACATCCTAATCTGGGTCATTCTGTGTGCCACTGACCTACAGACACACAGCAAAACTATTAGCAGAGTAGTTTTAACCATAAATATAGGAAAGTGAGGTGATGAGAACAAACATGCAAGTAGAACTTCAATCAATGCTCCTCCCTTTTCCTAGAGAGCATTCACCCACTATTTAGTGCCCTGATGGTATTGTTGTAGGGAAGGAAGGTTCTGGAATGTGCAAAACACTCGGGAAGTGACAAGTATTTCAGACATTTAGAGAAAACTGCCACTTACTCTCGAAGCTATGGATAATACGTTCCATTGCAACATCAGGAAAGGGAAAGTAAGGACAATGATATTTACACAACATTAGAGTTTTATGTTTGTGTTGGTTGCAATGGCATAAAATAAGTTACAACATTTTCTGAGCAATAATTATAGATTTTGAATAACAAATACATTTTTAAAATCTATAATGGTGATTTCATGGTCTAACTCTACTATCAGAGTTGACAACTGAACTATGGTGGTGCATACGAAGTTGTTTTGGATTTTGTGAAGGAAGTGAGATAACGTTAATATTGGATATTGCAGATGTTTGATAGTTTACATGGACTACAAAGGTGGTTCTGAAATAGGTAGTTGAAGAGACTGTGGAGGTATTAGTAATGCTCTGTGAAAAATCACTAGATAATGGAGTGGTTCTGGAGGACCTGAAAATCGCAGATGTTTGGCCACACTTCAAGAAGAGATTGAAGCAGAAGAAAGGAAAGTATAGACTAGTTAGCCTGATTTCAGTGGTTGGGAAGAGGTTGGAGTCCATTATTAATGATAAAGCTTCAGAGTACTAATCAGGTTTCAGGCACATGATAAGTAGGCCAAAGTCAACACGGTTTCTTTAAGGGGAAATCTTGCCTAACACATTGGGAGATAATAGGATAGACAAAGAATAGTTAGTGGATGTTATTTCTTTGTATTTTCAGAAGGCCTTTGACAAGGTGCCACAAATGAGGCTGCTTAACAAGAGCCCATGGCATTACAGTAAAGCTACTAGTATGAATAGAAGATTGGCTGATTGGCATGAGGCAAAGAGTCATTATAAAGGGGGCCTATTCTGGTTGGCTGCCTTTGACAAGTGGTGTTCCACGGGGGATGGTATTGGGACCATTTATTTTCACATTAATGTTGGTGATTTGGATGGCTTTATAACCAAGTTTGCAGATGATGCAAAGATAGGTGGAGGAGCCAACAGTGGTGAGAAAGCAGGGAGTCTGCAGAAGGTCTTGGACAGACTGGGAGAATGGGCAAAGAAGTGGTAGATAGAATATGGTGGAGGGAAGTGTATAGCCATACAATTTGGTAGAAGGATGAACGTATACACTATTTTCTCAATGGAGAACAAATTCAAAAATCAGAGTTGCAGAGGGACTTGGGAGTCCTTTTGCTGGGTTCCATAAAGGTTGACTTTCAGGTTGAGTCTGTGGTAAGGAAGCCGAAAGCGATGTTAGCAAGGCTGTGATTCTGAGCCTTTATAAGGCTTTGGTCAGAACACACTTGGAGTGTTGTGAGCAGTTTTGGGTCCCTTTTCGAAGAAACTATGCGCAGGCATTGGACTGGGTCCAAAAGAGGTTCACAAAAAATGAAAGGGTTAACATATGAGGAGTGTTTGATGTTCTGGGCCTGAATACCCTGGAGTTTAGAAGAATGAGGGGTATTCTCGTTGAAATCTATCGAACATTGAAAAGCCTGGACAGGTGGATGTGGAGAGGATGTTTTCTATAATGTGTGAGTCTAGTGATAGGAAAACAGTCTCAGAATAGAGGGATGCCCATTTAGAACAGAGATGAGAATGAATTTCTTTAGCCAAAGGGTGGTAAATCTGTGGGAATCATTGCCACGGATATCTGTGGAGGCCAAATCATTGAGTTAGTTAGGGCATCAAAGGTAATAGGCAGAAAGCAGGAGAATGGTGTTAAGAGGGATAATAAATCAGCCATGATAGAATAATGGAGCAGACTTGATGTACCAAGAGGCCTAATTTTACTCCTATATATTATGGTCTTTCCTCTTCAGGATCTGGTTGTCATCTACAAAGTCCACCACTTAATTTCCATCTCTAATTCCCTTGGAAAAAGTGGTGATGAGCTAGAATTTTCCATCTCAACAGTACACATAGAGAACATTTTTCCTAGTACTTAGGTACAATGTGACTACCAAGTGCAGACCACAGTGCTTTGGGACTAAAGTCATCAGATTTCCCTGCCAAAAAGACGTAAGTGGTCCAGTTGGGTTTTGATGACTAGCTGGTAGTTTCACGATTAGTTTTGATGATACCAGTTTTTAAAATTCCACATGATGTAATAAACTACAGGTGTCCCCCACTTTACGGATGTTCGCTTTACGCCACTTCGCTTTTACAAAAGACCTACATTAGTACCTGTTTTCGCATTACAAAGAAGTTTTTCGCTTTTACAAAAATGTTTCCTGTAGAAATTAATGGTTCTTCGCTTTATGCCATTTCGGCTTAAGAAAGGTTTCATAGGAATGCTCTACCTTTGTAAAGGGGGGGGGGGTGGGGGTCACCTGTATTTACATTTCTCGTTTGCATTGAAGGAATTTTATCTCATGCCTTAGGATCTTTAGTCCAGTTTTCTGGATTATGGTTCCAACAGTTTCACTTGAGGGACTTCAGCCAGAGCAGTGAGTTCATGTTCCTTCTCAGTCTGTGGTCTGTCACAAATAGAACACCTGGATCTGCCTTGTGCATGAGTGTACAGCAGATTAAGAAATCCTGGCAACATCTCTATCAGAATGTTGAAATAATCCAAAAGTATAGAAGTCTACGACTATGGCCAAAAGTAAACTGTGTCCATCAGGTTGTGAAATCAACAGATCTTATTCAAGCCTGCCAAGATTTGATAGCTTGAGCCACATTCCATAGTTCTTATGAAGGATGAGCAATGCGTCTCTATCTCTGATGCAACTGCAGATAGCTGGCTGTCCAGGCAGTGCCTCTTTTGAGATATTACAGTGCAACGCTGATCCACAGAGTTGCAATGAAGAAGTTGGAACAAAAAGGTGAGCACGGCCCCACTCTGAGGTTAGCTGAAGGAAAGAAAATCAAATCTGCTCTTGAGGAGTGCAAACGTGGAATAAAATCTTGGAAATCACAGGTCAGGCAGCATCTGTGGAAACTGAAACGGAATTAGCATTTCAGGTCAAAGACCCTCTGTTAGACCAGTGAGTCGGAACTTTCAGAGCTGGTGATCAGTTGTACCCATGTCTGGCCTGTAGCATATGCTGAACATGCCTGTTGTGGTGTGCAGGCGTTGATATCCAAAGCACACACTGGAGCTTCCCAGAGGTCCGCTACAGGCACACGATGAACAGTCAACGTGACCCACCCGTTATTTTCTCATTACACCAATAGACACTCTGCTTTTGCCAGATTTTTCTGAGACTGGGAAACACGTGCCCTAGTAATTGTACTTCCAACCTGCTGGTGAAGTGACTGTAAACTAGCAATTAACTTTAAATTACCAAACCATCAGAGAAACACACTTCGATTAAACCTGGAAATTGGCTGCTGTAGTTTGGTGGCAATAAACCTCCGTCTACCATGAAACACAGTCACTCCCTGGGATTAAATTTCTCCCCCAATCCCTTGTTCCAAGAATGGATGTAAAGCATCAGGATTCTGGCAGAAGTGCCATTATTGAATTTAACTATGACATAAATGAGTCCTTTATTTAAACAGACTGCCTTTATGGCAGCGTCAACAGGTTACCTCACTAAAATGCTTTCTTACCAGTTCCTATTTTTAAAATAGCATTTAAAGTCAGAATGTTCTTTTCCAAACTAAGAAGGAAGGCTATGGTTAATGTCAATATTAGCATTTGCCTATTGCATTCAATTTAGATATCATATCTGCACCATACCATATCAAAACCTAGCATCAGTAAAATTATAATACAAGATTAAAGGAGAGTTCTTTACTCAGGAGTATGGCTAATAACTGCTATTTGATCTGCATACTACAAATCAAATACATAGTTTGTAATAAACCCTAGTTCCCTTTCTCTTCTTAACAAGTACATCAAATAGCTTATTTTAATAATTACCTTGTCAATTTGTGCTATAATGCATTTTGGAAAATTTCCAAAGGAAACCTGATTGAAACAGAATAACAATGCCTTTGAACAGAAAATCCTACAAAAAGTAGTGGATTTGGCGCAGTTCATCACAGGTAAAGCCTTCCCAACCATTGAGCATATCTGCACGAAACACCGTCAGAGGAAAGCAGCATCGGGAGCCCCACCGCCCAGATCATACTCTCTTCTCACTGTCGCCATCAGCTAGAAGGCACAAGAGTTTCAGGACTTGCACCACCAGGTTCAGGAACAGTTACTACACCTGAACCATCAGACTTTTGAACATAAGGGGTTAACTACACTCAACTTCACTTGCCCCATCATTGAAATGTTCCCACAACCAATGAACTCATTTTCATGGACTCTTCATCTCATGTTCTCTTTATTTATTGCTATTTATTTATATTTGCATTTGCACAATTTGTTGTCTTCTATAACAATGATTGATCTTTCATTGTTCCTGTTACAGTTACAATTCTATAGATTTGTTGAGGATGTCCTAAAGAAAATAAATCTCAGGGTTGTGTAAGGGACATTAATAGACTTTGATTAAAAAGTGTACTTTGAACTTTGAACCTTAACCTTTATTTATGCAATACAACTTCTTTTCCGATATACAGTTGTCTTGTTGCATGGTAACTTTAATTACTTGTTAATACATTGGTTACTTACATCTTACATAAGTAACCCTGGGATTGGGTACATAGCTATGATGTACGTATTACAAATAGTAAGAAAATACATTGCAGAAGACAGAATGCTATTTACTTCTTGGATTCACCAGAAATTCCTTTCTTAGTCACATCTGGGACAATCTTACAGAGTGGTGTTTGGAAGAAGCTGAATCTATGAAGGTTAAATAAACTGACCCTGTTAAATTGGTGACCAGTCCTGGGCTGCATTGAAGTAAGTGATTAATGTGCACTCATTTCTGAAGACTAGTATATGATCTCTAATTAAATAGGTGCAACATCTTGGAAGTGGAATAAAACAGATAAGCAAATAACTTTCATATTATTTGATTTTGGCTAGCTATTTTTATAAAGAAACTAAAGATATGTGAATTTCTAGCCAAAATATAGAATTGCTGTAGGGAAATCACACCAAGACTGAAGCGGCATGACAATCTTCATTTGATGCCATAAAATGCGTGGTGCTTGCCGATATGCACATGTCACAAAATCTCATGATGCTAATTGGATCATTGACAAGCATTCTGCAGTTATTCACTAACTATTATGAATCAGTTTATTTCAATTTCCACCACAACAACATCGCAATAATGTTTAAATCACCATAAGTGAAAACAAAGTGTTTTCTGAGTGAGTGATAAAGTTTACATTCAAATTCTGAGATCAGTCATACTTGAAAATAAATCAAGATTACACATGGTTTGATATTATCATCTTTGATTGACACTCAAGAGGGTGTATTGTACTGTATCTATTTTAGAATACATTTAATATCCACAATAAAAATAGAATTAAAAGGACATACATATCTTTAGTTACATTACTAGTGCAATATCCCACTAAATTTAAGCCCTTGAAGTGTATTTGTCGTATTTTGCTATATGTACCTTATACTACTTACTCCCATTTCTTTTATTTCTTCCTTTCAGCCACTAAATTACAAAATAAAGTTGGGAATATCCTCCACAATTTTCTTTTAGTTGATGTACCTGTCACAATTAAAAGTGATAAGGTCACTGAGCTGGGTAAAGAAAAATGGCACAACTTAATTCCTTATGAAGATACAATATATTGCAGATGTTGGTGTTGTGTATTTAATATTTCACAAGAGATAACAGGATGTTCTGTACTGAATGGATTTTGCAGTATTTTAAAGCAAATGGAATGGCCAATGAGAAACAAGAACCATTTTTTCTTAATGTATTGGATTTAAAGGCATACAGTTTGCTTAGAAATAATACAAAATGCTGGAGGAACTCAGCAGGCCAGGCAGCATCCATGGAAAAGAATGAACAGTCAATGTTTTGGGCCAAGACTCTTCATCAGGACTGGAAAGAAAGAGGAGAAGTCAGGTTAAGAAGGTAGGGAGAGGGAAAGAGATTTACTCAGAAGATTGATTGCTCTAACCAAACCAGCCAAAATGAGCTTTGCTGATATCCTGTAAGTAATGCAGGACTATTTAGAACTGAAACCATTGTTGATTGCAGAATGCTAAGCATTCATAAGTGGGATCAAAAGGAAAGGGAGCATGCGTGGCTGAATTGAAGAGATTTTCTGAGCATTTTCAGTTTGGTAATGGACTTAGTGATGCACTGAGAGATTATTTAGTTCGTGGAATCTTACAAGAAAGCATCATAATGGCTCTTAACTGAAGCACAACTTACATTTAAAAGAGCAGTTGAAATAGCTGTATTAATGGAAACATCAGACAGAGACACAATTAAGTTGCAATCAGGAATGAAAGTGAGTGTGAACAAAACTGCAATGTCTGAACAGAAACTGGTCTGGCCAAACAAATTGGGTTACCATTGTGGCAGGGCTCAAACACCAAATTAGTGCAGATTTAAAGGTGAAACTTGCAGAAATTGCAACAAAGTAGGACCCACACAAAGAGTATGTTGGGCAGACAAAAAAAATGGATTGCAAAGTGAAAAGAAAAAGAAAAATTCTAGTTGAAGTTGGGGAAAAAAGCACCAATCTGCATGCTGTTGATGAAAAATCTGATAATGATGAAAGTGGCACAAGACTGCATGCACCAATATGCTTACACCAGAGGTGAATGACAAATTAATTAAAGT